>NC_071327.1:83296913-83598302 GCF_943734725.1 Anopheles marshallii
TTGTGGATTGTTCATCCGGTACCGAGAAAGGACATGCCGATAGACGGGCGTCAACTCCGGGGCCAATCCAAACAACTGGTCTGGTGCGAATAACTCGAACTGATCAAACAGCTCCTTGACGGATGCTCGGAACACAACGTCACAGTCTATCAAAATCGCTTGGCGCATGTTCCGATCGACGATGCGATGCAAGCCAAGGGACAGCAGAAATAAGGCATCACTGTAGTAACTCCCGGATCGGTAGTTGAACAGTGGCATCATACCATGCACGATGTCGCTAATCTTCTCCGCACAGTCTCGAACATCGTACAGCGTGTAGAATGCGGTTCGATGAAAACGTTCGATCTGCTGCTTGATCAGCTCTTCCGCTGACCGTTCGCTCTGCTCGTCTGTGATAATGTGCAGGTGAAGCTCGATCGTGCTATATTTGAGCAGACTGCGAAGAAATAGTTCCAACTGACTGTGCAGAATCAGATTTTGGCTTTCCTTTGTGTAGATGAGGAAGATATTGTACTCGGTATCGTTTCTGCCCTTCGAAACATACTTTACTCGTTTCAGCTTGCTTGTCGAAGGGTCACTGGGGCCATCTTCGTTTCCAGTACCGTTTCGGTGTTGTCCCTCACGGGGCTTATGCTGGTGCAGATGATTACTATGTACCAGGGCTGCAGCCGCTGCCAACCGTTCTGGCGTATCCTTCTGCACCAGGTGTCGATTGAAGACGCTACTGTTGGCGTAGATAAATAGCAAAAACCCGCTGGCCACAATAAACACCAGCAGCGTCTTGTTCATGCCCATCTGACCGATCCGAGGCAGTGCGAGCCACCACCGCCACCACCGTCGACGTCGTTCCCACCACTCGAAGATAGCCAGAGCTTTCCCGTTGCGATTCTACGAACCACCCGTCTGCCGCCGTCTGTTCACGCTGCTCGCACGTCTACAGGACCTCCGGGACCTAGTTTCATAATCGACTCGCGTGTGCCCTCCTTCACTGCGGAATCCGTGTCAATCGGATGCAGGCCACCACACAACACACAATCACAGGCACACTCCTTATTCAACCGTGCCCTAGGTGAGCTTCACCATTATCTGAATCGGTTTCTGCAATCTTTCCACCGTCTATTAGATTACCGTGTGGGAATGCTTTGCTAGCGAGTGTTTCAGTGTTCTGTTTTCAACCCTCGCATTATCCTTTTTTCTGCACCCGATGACATTTGGGAGGCTTCCTCCCACTTTCACCCCTACAGAGCTGTCCTGGCAATGTGCCACAGTGGGATTGAAATGCAGTGTCACCTTGACAGCAGGGTTTGTTTGGCAAACGTCACTTCGAGCGGAGCCTTTTGACGGATTGTGTCAAATGGGAAACGAGCGAACAAAAAAAAACGTAAATAGCAATACACACGCACTGGAGGTCAACAAAGGCAATTGAGCGAACGAGCAGAAACGAATGCGTGGACCCGCGAGTGCGAGTTTCGTAAACCCAAGACGTTTGACCTCATATGTCCCAAAAAGGTTAGCAGGCGGTGGATTGTACTGCATTTCTTTCGTTTTCCACGAAAGTGGCACGTTCTGAATGTTCTGTGAGCTGTCAAACGTGCGGGACCTTGTTTATGTGCTGCCTGCGAGACGTCGACATCATCGATTTTTCCTCATACAAAAAAATCGTCCGCTGTTTCGCGTAGGAAATGTGATTCGCTACATAGATACGAGAAGTGTCCCGAGGAATCTTGGCTGTTGCTTGGCTGCAGGCGTGTTTGCTGTGTGTGTGTCGTGAGAGTGAGTTTTTAGAAAACCAAAGAAAAATCCCCAAAAGATTATGATGCACGAAACAAACTTCAGCAGTACGAGCAGCAAAGTGGATCACACAAAGAAATAGATCAAGTGCGCGATAGAGCATCAAGAAGCTTGGTAGTGGGAGAGCGCGTGAGTTACAACAGTGGTTGGCCAGCTGTTTCAGAAAGGGGGTGCACTGTGCAAACGGGCACATGAGAGCAGCGTGAAGACAAAACACACGTAAGTCAATGAATGGAGCTCTCGGAGTTTATGGATAACGGATGCGCCAATATATGGGGTACATGGAACGAACCCTAACCAACGGCAATAACAGCCGCAGCGGTGGTAGTAATGTACGTAACTACGCAAAAGTTTTCTCGCGACCAGACCGGGAAGTGTGTTATGGCAAGCTAGTTGGGGGTGTTCGTAATTCGATTGGTGTGTTCTCCCCTCTGCACACGCACCAGATAACTGTACTGTACTGAGTTTTCACTGCCCTGATTTGCTAAAAGAAGCATCGCAATTTACCTAACGAATGTGGGCGCTATGGTAGTTACGTTCCTCCAGAATTAGGGATGGGTTTCTGCCCACCACCCAGCACATTAGATGAGTCAGGGCAATCTGCCGATTGTTTGTTCTATGATGGTGGAGACTGTCCGCTATCGTAATTTTCGACCCGTTCCGGCCTGCTCTTATCAGAATGGCTCGACGAACGCGTATAACGCAAATACAAAGGCATATTTCCAACCGTCTTCATTGCCCTTCGCCAAACGACATGGTGCGATAGGTTTTGTTGAATCACACGAAAATTGCATCAACTAGCGGTGTGAGTATTGGCCCCTACACAATGGTGTAGTGTAAATCACCTTTTGCTATGCTGCTGTGTGCGACCCTGTGCGATGTGGAACCACCACACGATGATGGTGGGGGTCGTTGTCGCTTATTAGCAGCAAGTCGTCGCGGTCGTCGTCATCGAGCAACCGAGCACTGCGTAGTGTACCGTGTTGGAAGCAGCATTTAGGAAAGGCGAATTTTGCAACCTCAGGCTACTCGGATGTGTTCTTGGTGGAGTTGGTTGGAGCCACTGCTAAGAGAGTACCATGAAAACGCGCAGCAAGAAAAAGCAAGGTGTGTTATAAAAACGGGACACGGTGTACCTTGAAGTCGCCCGCTAGATAGATGATGGATGGTAAGACAACCTTGACGAGCACGGATTCGAATATTCATACCTGTTCGCTTAGTAGTTGGTGTCTGCAATTGGCTTATCGATAAACCGAAGAAATATGATAATAGTGCATGCTTAGCTATCCGTCCAGACCGTATATCTCTGCTTCTTGCTGATTTATCTTCTTATTGAGTTGGTATAATTTACACGACTTATCTTGCTTTCTTGAAAGGCAATAGGTTGGTTGGTTGCGTGTGCCTTTCATCTTCATATAGCACACACATTGGTATCTTTTTCACACCGAAACCGGCCCCAGTCGATCGGTATCTACTACGGGGATTCACACATTGCCGAAGCTTCCCAAAGCGACCGGTTTTAGTCGCGGTGTTATCAGCATTTGTCCTCAAATGCTATGCAACATGCGGTGATGATATCTGCGTGTTATGTTTTCTCCAGTGGGTGTGTGTCTAGTGGGCGAGTTGCCAAACCAAACAGTATCGCGACGGTAGTGTTTCGATGTTTGCTCAGAAGTTTTGAAAGTTGTCTTTTTCCGCTTTATATTTTTAGCTTCTGCAAACACGACAAAAGGCGGAAATTCCAAGACTCGACCAACCATGGACAGCGCCACCGGATCCGGGCTGATGGAGGAGTATGATTTGATGAAGCAACAAAAGTACCGCGTGTACATCTCGAACATAGACAAGGCGCTGAAAAACTTCGAATATTCCAGCGAATGGGCCGATCTGATCTCGGCGCTCGGCAAACTCAACAAAGTGATCTCTTCCAACGCACAGTATCAAATAATTCCGCGACGGATCAAAATTTCCAAGCGCTTGGCACAATGCATGCATCCGGCGCTACCGTCGGGCGTGCATCTGAAGGCGCTGGAGTCGTACGACGTCATCTTCAGCAACATCGGTGTGGAAAGGCTCGCCTCCGAGCTGTTCATCTACAGTGCTGGGTTGTTTCCACTGTTGGGCTACTCGGCAATGAACGTGCGTCCGGCTTTACTGTCCATCTACGAGAAATATTTTGTGCCGCTTGGCGAGAAGCTAAGACCCGCACTGAGCGGGTTTTTGAGTGGAGTGTTTCCGGGCCTTGAAGCCGGTCAGGATCACTTTGAGCGTACGAACCAGCTACTGGATAAAGTGTGCACTGCTGTGCAGCTAGAATGTTTCTACACCTGCTTGTGGGAGTGTATTGTAACGAATGCGTCCGTTCGGTTGCCGGCCATTACCTACGTGCTGGAACATTACGATAAGAAAGTACCGTGTGCGGCCCAACGAGAGCTGATGGGTAGCAGTATGGAGCTGATGGTGAATGGGCTTTGCAGTTGTTTGAACGACGCAGTGATACTGGTGCAGCGAAATACGCTCGAGTTTCTACTGCTGGCATTCCCAATGCATGATCCATTACTTTCCGAGATGTATACAACGCGACTGGTCAAAACAGCTCTCAACACGATTCTACGACGAGACATGTCATTAAACCGGCGTCTTTACTCTTGGCTGCTCGGAGCCGACACCAGCATGGGTAAGCATATGCAAAGTACGGCAGCTGCGGGCACGGTTGCCTCATCTTGCTCAGCGAATTCTTCTGAACCGTACGATCCGAACACGTATTTCGAGCGGTACGCTAAAAAACGCCTAATAGCCGCATTCAAGATGATTCTCAAGGAGAGCATTACACACACCCCAGTTGATCTTAGTCCGTATCGGATACTGATTTCATTGCTGGATAAGGCGGAAATAGGTTTGCGCATTCTAGACGATCTGCTCTGTGACATCATCCGTGCAATATCGCTTTGTAACGGTAATCTGGAGGTGCAGAAGTCGGCCAATTTACTGTTCTCGACGTTCGATCCAGCGTACATATGGAACTATATGGCACGGCTGTATCGTGAGGCAGCAATCCGGACCGAACGACAAAGAACCGACACGGAACCAATACGGATCGATTCAGGCCCCGCCACCACAGTGGAGGTGTGCCATTTGACTGAGTTCCTATTGGAAACGCTCTCGCTGGAGATGTACAACGAGACAACGCGCGTCCATCTGCCAAAGTTCCTGTTATCGCTTATCTCCATGCTCACCACGTACGAGAGCAATATGCACTCGATTGAAGTAGCTTCATCGTTGCGGTTGTTGGTGAAAATAGTTTCCAAAATTCAGCCCATGATCATGTCGGAAAAAGTGTTTGATTTAACGTTGAACCGAAGCGTCAGTTCTACACCGCAGAATGCCACCGGGCTGCAGAGTGACGGAACGAAAGAGTGTAACAATCTCGAGAAGAGTAGTAGTGATTCTAAAATACACGAAACTTCGCTGCAGGTATTGGAAAATGGTACATTCCAGCGATCGAGTTCGAGCCAGGGACTGCACAAAAAGGGCAGTGGAGGTGGATCTGGACCAGGAAGCGGGAAGTACAGTAAAAAGAGCAAAAAGTCCAAATCATACACTAAGCTGAGCGAGCTAAACTCCAGCCGGGAGGGTTCCCTGCAGGGTAGCAAAACGAAGCTTAACCACGTGGAGTCGGAAATAAAGATAAGCGGCGCGAGCTCGACACCGAACTTAGAAAATGGCACCGGGGTCAATGGAAATGAGTTGGCCAGTGGTACCGAAGAAGATCCGATCGAGGGACGAAAGCGATTTAGCTGTAGCAGCAGTAGCAGCACCAGCAGTAGCAGCAGTAGTTATAGTAGCAATTCAAATAGTAATCGAAGTCGTAGCAGTACAGCCAGTGGAGCAGAAGAAGTAGGAATCGCGGGGAGAGGAATCGTCATACAGGTGCAACCTTCGGAAAGCGGTGCTGCTGCTGTTGCTGCAGGTGTGTCTACAATAGCACAGTTACCTGATTGTCCTATCTTGGATCGCTGTATACGACAGTATGTGTCCTTTTTTGAACTGTACATATGTCGTAAGCTGTTGTCTCAAGTGGACAGTTCCTGCGATGAACATGTAAGTCTGCAGGCAAATGTTATTCTCAATGTGAATGACCACGCGGCGAGTTTGGCATCTTCGAACGATCAGGATTTGGTTGTCATAAATACATTAATGTGCGAACTGAACGAAGTATTTGAGACACTTTTGACAAATGCACAGTCGTCGAGAGTTAAGCTTACCGCTATGCTGGCACAATCGGTCGAGCGACGATCGGAGATATCGGCTGCGAAAGTCCCAGTTCGAGAGATGAGCCGCAAGCAGGAGTACGAAATAGCTCAGCTGGTACGAGGGAACGAAAAATTATCCCGAGTCTCCCACACACCCGTGTGTGAATCGTTACGAAACGCGCTGAAACTGGCATGTAACGTCTTAACGGAAATGTCTTCGTTTCCCAGCTACCGAAACGAGGGCGGAAACACAGAGCGTTTGGATGACGTGCCCGGATGGTTGAAAGCTCTCACTGTGCTAGCGATCTTCGTCAGCGACCTGGACACACAACTCTCCGCGGCCCAAACGTTGATCGATATGATTGGTTTACTGCGAACGAATGGTAAGAAATCGTCCAAGGAGTCTAGCAATGGCAAAACGATCGTGCTTATGATGCCACTGCTGAAGCTATCGCACGTAAACTGTTTGGAGCGGCGTACTAAAGTGTTTCAGGTGCTGACCACGATGCTTTGGGACTATCTCGATGCGTCTCGACCAGAGGCACGCACGATAAGCCAACTACTGTACCGTATACACAACTGTCTTGACAGTCGGTTTACGGAGCATGTCATAATCGATCGATTGCTCGTACCTCAAACCTTGTTTGACGATGATGAAACTGCCGAAAGTTACTACCGAGGTGTGATGGAGCGCACCATGCGACGAAGAGATCCGTCCGCACTGCACGCCCTTTGGCAAATTCCGGTATTAGCAAAGACGGAGCTGAAGATCGATTCGGAAGGATTCCGCAAGTTTCAGCTGCTATGGAAGCTTGGTCGAGACACATACCACGGGAATGAATTTGAAAAGCTGCTGTTTTTGGTACTGGACTCGCTCACCCTGCCTAGGAATGTTTCGATACAGGTGAAGACGGCAAATTGGCTGCGAGAGGCACTGGTGCGTGGCGATATAGGACGTATATTGAAGTTGCTCCTGAAAATTCTGTTGAACGAAAGCACGAAACGTTTAAGTATCTTCTGTCCAAAGCGTTTACGGGGAGCTGGCGCAGGAACAGAGTTGGACGATGCTGCAACAAATGGTGTATCGGTGAGTGAGTGGGAGAAGGAGTTACTTGCCGATGCGGATGTGCAGTTGAACCAAGCTTGCTTTGCGGTTAGCTCGGAAGATGGTCAGATACGGTACCATATGGATCCGGCGGCCGGTTTGGGTAAGAAGCGAAGTCCTATTAGATCAATTCAGAAAAAAATATTTGGCGTCTCCATCGGTGGCGGAGGCAGTGGCAATTCGAAGGGAAGCGATTCTGGACGCTCCGGCACTCCGGGAAGTGGTGGACAGCTGATTGTGTCCAACTATGTAACGAACGAAAGTGTTGGAAAGAAGGTACAGCAGGTGGGTGGTTTGACGTCCGAGCAAGGCGACGACGGAGGACAATACGGGAAGATTTCGGTGATTATCAATCCACTCGAATCGGATCAATTACCGACAAAGGCCAGTGGTATGAGAAATCGGTCCAATTCCATGGGACTTTTGGCGGCCGTCGACGTGGACAGCGGTATATCGGAACCGAGTTCTCTTGCTACACCAGGAGGAACGTCTCAGTTCGGCAAGAAGGAATTCCACCGATCAACGTCCGATCTTGATGACACAAATGATAGTGAACCGGACTTTCCAGGGCATGCACGAGGGAAGCAACGGAATAGCAGGTACCGAGGATCGGAGGGATATATAGACAATGAACCAATCAAGCGGTACGTCGAGGATGGTCCAATAGTGGATTTCATCAGTAAATCAAGTGATCGTTTCCGTAATCGTAAGACATATCTCATCTCGTCGGGAAACCTCTCTGGCGCTGGGGAGGACTCGTTACTTTCCGGATCTTCTTATACATTGACGAATGGATTATCTCCGTCGGTGAATGGAACTATAACCACTGACGAAATCACGAACGAGGATGGCAGTATCACTATGACTACAACCACTACTACCAGCGCATTCACAGAAGGCACGACTGGCGGCGAGGAGGATAAGGCGGCTCCGAAAGTGACGTTCACACGTATAAAGAGCTGGCGCAACGGGAATAAGCTGTACCCATTCCATACACACTTCCTTGTGTACGAGTCTGTGTTCAATACGAAGCAGGCCCTGTATACGATCGAAACATTACGCAACATTCTGACGAATGATGCTCGGTTCTTTTTATGCCTCTCGGTGACTACGTCCGTCTCAAGTGGGCAGATCAAATCACTGCTTCTACGACACCGACGCAATATCTTTGGCAAGGGCTTCACGGAAGCACGGGACGACTCGGAACATCAGAATTTGTATCGCGGAAGTATGTACCTCGAGGTGATTCTTACCGTACTGCTGTACTACACGCGCAGTTATCAGACTGATCAGGGAAGGGATGGCAAGGGAAGACAACCGTCGCGCGACGACTTTAATACGAATGCCAAGATTCAGCTGGAGTGCATTGAGTTGATGACCACGATCTTCGGCGAGTTGCTAGCAGTGGTGCGGGACGTAGGCAAGAATCTTGCCAACTATGTTGCGGACCTGCTGGACAAGTGTAAGGTGCAGAAAATTGTGCTTTACTGCCTGGCGTCCTCGGTGAACTACTTCTCTAGCCCTGGAGGCTACACTTGCCCAGCAGATGAGGTACTCCGGTACAGTGATCCGGAAAGCACGCGTCAAAATGCGGAGGCTTACCAAATCGAACTGCTTCGGTTGCTGTTAGCACTGTTGAAGCTAGAGCATGAGATCACTTTACAGCGTGCAGACGGAGGTGAGGGAACTGCAGCATCGGGAACATCTGGAACATCCAATATCGTCGGAAGTTCAACGGCAAGCGGAAAGAGCGGTGTTGCCACATCGTCAAGTGCTTCTCCAACTAAGGTCGCACCGGAAACAAAGCGTACGTACCGGTATACACCCAACCTATTGCTCGCGCAGCAACCTATGTTCCTGTCAACGATCTTGTCCGCACTAGCATGTGATCGATTACAGCACGTGCACAAGAACTGGACCGATATGATAACGGCCTGTCTGACTTGTTTACCTCCCGGCAATCTAACGAACATCGTGATCAGCGTGATCCATCAGCTCTGCAATAACCTAGACAGAGTGACCAGGCGCGAACGCATCCTTGTACAATCGATCGATTACATCGTCTCGCAGCTTGAAGCAATCACAGTTCTTGCCCACTACTGTCTGTTAGATAGCTCTCAACAGATTTCACTCGCCAGCATGTTCAATGCCTCAACAGGATCAAACAACGGATTAACTTCCGCCACGGCGAATCAATCTGGACAGATCATTAACAACATAATGAATGTGTTTTTGTCCTACTCTTCTTCGTTGCTGAGCGGTAGCATCAATCAACAGGTGAAGAAGAATCATCAAGAAGTTGCCAAAGCGGCTATTCTAAGTCACCTGCCCCGTATTATTATCACTATCGCCACGCTGTGGGAGACAACCATCAGCGATTTCCGACGAGGAAAGCACCAGCTGCTGGAATTCTTGAGCCCTATCTCAATGCACTATGGTACTAACTTCCTGACCGCGATTGCCGTTGCTTGGTATGAGCGTAGTAATAACGATAGTTCCGGCAAGGCGTCAACGATCAGTGAAGTAACGGGAAATGAAGCTTCCGACGTTGATTTCTTCGACATAATGTCAAAAGCGCTACCTCAAGCAAGCGATAATCAACTGCTGTTGGTAAAGTTGATCACCGGTATACGTATCATGTCGGTGGATTCCTTCATTCAAACGATGCATCAGGTTATTAAGAGCCCACCAGCGATCTATCAACCGCCATTGGGCCTAAATCTGGAAGTGAGCGCACTGGAACTGTTGTACTTTTTCCTCATATCCGGTGTTTCGCCTGCACAGTACACTGACTGCTGGAGTTCGCTGTACGCATTACTAAAGGACTGTCTGGGATTGCAAATAACAGCCCAGTTTGTGGCGCTTTCTATACTGAACGAGTTTGTACAGCGATGCCCGACGATGCCATTCTCGGACAAGAAAGACCTTCGTGATCTGCACGACGTGACGTCGCGTTTAGTGGAAGCGGTGTCGAATGTGGCCGGTTCCTGCCTCGAACAGACCACATGGCTAAGGCGCAATCTTTCGGTGAAAGAGGAGTTTAGTTCGATTGACAGCACGGGCAAAGATGGATTGTTGATGCCATCAAATCAGCACTATTCGATACAGGCGCAATCGATTCTAGCCATCATTCTGGCATCGTTGCTTGACGTTGCGTTCAGCTCGCAGGAAAAGGACAAAGTGACGACTATCGTTACTGGTGTCATGTACAACATCGTGCCTTACCTTAAAACGCACACCGTCAAAAACATTCCAACGTTTCACGCCTGCTCGAATCTGCTGGCCAGCTTAAGCACGTACCAGGTACATATGATCCTAGTGGGGGAGCGATTACACTGTAACATACGCTAACCGCTCATCCTTCTGTTTTATTGCAGTACATTCGAAAGGCTTGGCGAAAGGATGCACTCGACCTGCTGTTGGATACAGCCTTCTTTCAAATGGATAGCCGCTGTTTGCCGTACTGGAAAACTATTCTGGATAGTTTGATGACCTGTGATAATACTACCTTTAGAGATCTTATGAGTAAGTGAACTTGTGCTACTATAGCTCTAAAATCAACCGAACTTAACATCTTGTCTTGTTTGTACCTGTAGATCGTTTACCATTAGCGCAAACCGGAACATTGAATATATTTACGTCCAAGGAGCAAGAATATGAGCAGCGTGCACTGTTGCTGAAGCGACTTGCCTTTATCATTTTCTGCAGCGAAGTCGATCAGTACCACAAATATATGCCGGAGATTCAAGGTACTTACTGTCTAGCGCGATGCATCAAGAAAGCATGTATGGAATGATTTCACCCTGTTTGCTTTCAGAACAACTTGCCAACAGTTTGCGTCTACCTCAGGTAGTACCCTTGATCCAATCGGCAGTTTTCCTGTGCTTCCGAGTATTGCTGCTGCGAATGTCAGCCGACCATGTGACCAGCCTATGGCCAATCATTATCGCGGAAATGGTCCAAGTGTTTCTGTCGATTGAACAGGAGCTTATGACGGATACGGAAGAATTTAGGTATGACATTTTTTTTTCATAAACGAATGGAAATGGCGCAAATTCTTTTATCCTCCACTAGTATTTTTTGTTCTTGTTAACCTCACAAACTTCCTCCTAAGTATTCGGTAGAGTAACCCTTTTCGGTTTGGTATTTTCGTTCTATCTACTGTAGACGCTTTGGTTTGATTCCTTCTGTCTGATCCATTCAGTTGATATCTCCTCTTGTGTTTATTTGTGTTGTTGTAAGCAGTGGACGGAATTAGCTTTGTCCGCAGCGGGGTTTCCTAGAATTATAATTCCTGGGTGTACAGTTCACTGCTCTGATTGATCTGACTAAATATGCGCATTTTCTCTTTGTCTTTTTCCACCGTCTCCACACACACCAAACAAAACAAAATCACTGTTTCTTCATTGATTGTTTGTATTTCGTCATTTGAATACTGAACCACCATCATCCCCAACTTCAAATAACAGATCCCAATCAAGGTAAGAATGACTTTAGCACACCAAAGAGACGAATAGAACAATTTTGCTTTCCCTTGTGTCTATATAATCGAAAAACTGAATACGACCAGGATGGAAATGGATTATATATATGCTCACCGCAAATAGCATTGCTTTCTGACTCGTTTTTTTCTGTTCTTCTCCGGGGTTAACGCTTTAGTCAACATATCCGTATGCTGTCGGGGTTGGACACGGCATGGGTCACGAACACAAGCAATGGGCTTTATTCTTACGGACATCCGCACTGGCGAATGGTGCAACTAGAAACGGCCAAGTTACTCGAATTGGGTTGCGTGTTGCCGGCCACCATTTTACCACACTTTCAAATGTAAGTATCCTTATGCAGTGGATGATGGCTTACGGTGGATTTGATATAATCCCTTCCCGGTTTCAGGTATCGATGGGCATTCGTAAGCAGCCAAAACGAGAATCTGCATAAAGTCGGTGGATATGATGAGAAGAAAATGGCATTCATACCTCATGTTTCCAGAATATCGCAACTAATGGATCTTCGCTACACGTCTCACTCACCGGTAAGTGCGGTCAAGCGTTGACTGTCGTTAAACATGTGTATAAAGATCTACTTATTAATTGAGTATCTTTATTGATAGAAAACGCAAACCACAAAGGGAAAGCACATCATGTTGACCTGTCAGTCGATAAACACTTTGCAGGACTTGTACGGTTTCTTTTCGACACTCTCGATGCGGTGGCCATCACACATCTCGTACAGTGACACCGAAAAGGACACGAAGCAATGTTTGGAGGAAGTCGAGTATGTACTGGCATTGGACTTTTTGGAGAAAATTCCTTCAACTAAATAGTAGCAGCAATCCTATTTCTAGTACTACTAACGCTAAGGTACAAGAGAATAGACACACGCACACGATTGACACCAGTCGCTAGTAATCCATCACTATTCGAAACCGATTCGTGATTTATTTCAGTATTTTTTTCGAGTACGGAGTTTTCGGACCGCTGGCACCAGTGCGCTTGATGTTCTAGTGCTAGTATTCTCATCCCTCTGGTCAACTCCATTTTTCTCAAGGTCAATTCGAGAGCATTGATAGTATCTCTAAAAAGGAAACAGGCTAGGCTAGGTAAAATTCTGCATGTGCAGATCGCTGATAGTATGGTTAAGTGTATTAGTATTTTTCCCAATTATCTAAGCCAATCTGGATTCGAACCGAGTATATGCTCTTTTACGTATGCGTGTATATATATGTGTGTGTGTGGTTTTAAGATATTATGACCATGTTTGATCCATCGATGTTTCCAAATGTTCGGATAAACAATGTACTTAGGGTACCGATTGTTTGTGGGATATTGATAAAGTAAAATTGCAATTGCAAAAAGGTGTAGCGAGGGCGGTGTGCAAGCGCATGGATGTGGAACGCAGTGTGATGTTAGCAAGTAAGTCGAGATATAATAGTGAGCCGTTAGACAATGTGTATGCTTTATCTGTAGACGAGCAGTAATCGCGGGGTGAAGAATGTTATCGTAATTTATGATTGATGACTTTAAGATTGGTATGATGAATCGGTCAATAAACGCTGTTTGAAATACATTTTCGTCAATGAATAATTTAACAAGTAAATGTGTTGTGATATGCTTGATATGATCGTTCGATCGATAAGATTGTTTAAGGAGGATGATGATTGTAAAGCAATTTCATAATTTGCTTGATTTACTCTGGCGAACAGTGTTGGTACTAGCAGATATCAGATTAACCTGCAAAAAGTTGGCTTATCATGGGGTAAGTTTTGAAGGACGAGTTGCTAAACCATAACAAGTTCACGGATCGATCGCATATTCAAGGCCGATCGAGAAAAAAAATACGATCACTTCGGGAAGCTTTGAACTAGGGAATATAAACGCTTGCCATCGTAAAGATTCTCATTAGCAGGTGAGCGAGAAACTCGGCAGAAATCACATTTCATGTGTTGGTGCTGTGCGCTAGCTAGCTTTTGCACTCAATATGTGCAGAACAGTTGTGTAAACAGGAATGACGTCGAACCGATAGAACAAAACAACGTTCATTAAACGGTGGAAGTATTAACTGGCTTCGAAAATGCTACAGATCTGTGTGAACCAAGCGGTGTTTCGCGTTGGTGTAAGGTCACAGTTTTGATAGCAATTGGGTACGTGCACGTATCCATGACGACAAGAAGTAGATCGCTGTTACCGTTGTATTCCCACTAGGGGTGTAACGCGCTAAAAGGTGAGTTCGCTCGTTGTTGTGTGTTCTTTCTTATCAAAATCAGTGTAGTTTGTTCAATTCGTCATCCGATAAGGTTGTTTCTTTTTGTTGCTTTTTTTAGCTCCGATTGATTATTGCAGTAAACAGTGCAATAATGTACAGGAAGCATCATAGAAATCTCTCCAATTTGAACAAAATGGTGCTATTGTTGAGTTCAATTTGGATTATTTTAGTGAATACGGTTGAAGGTAGACCACAAGCTGTGCCTCGAACGGCACAGAGCACGAGCAGGGATAACGGGAATAGCTCGACCATTCCACGGTTCGGTGCACATGGTAACGATCATAATGCGGTGCAGGTGTTGCTTTGATCATTCGAAATACATTTGCTCTTACTCTTCCCCAGAGTATGGATACGTGTCTAGTTGGCCAATTCTAGATCGCAAACTAGGGTCGGTGTCAGCCGTGGCCATCGATGGTGCTGGTAATGTCGTCATATTCCATCGGGGTTCCCACGTCTGGTCGTTTACTTCGTTCGACACGCAGAACGTATACTTAGAGGCAACAGCTGGTCCAATATCACAACATACGGTGCTAAAGTTTGGCCACAATTCCGGCACTTTGCTACAGGAATGGGGTGAAAACTTATTCTACATGCCACATGGATTGACGATCGATCACGACCAGAACTACTGGCTGACGGATGTGGCCCTGCATCAGGTGTTTAAGTTTGACCTAAACCACTCGACGACCGAACCCGCGTTGACGCTCGGCACTCGTTTTGAACCGGGCAACGATATGTACCACTATTGCAAGCCCACGTCCGTCGCGGTGTTAAGGAGTGGTGAGTTTTTTGTAGCAGATGGCTACTGCAATGGGCGTATCGTGAAGTACTCGCCGGAAGGTGTTCCAATCCTGTCCTGGGGGCGCAATTCCTTCCTACTGACCCGTACATTCACGCTCGCGCCCGGACCAGTACCGGCCAATTACTTTGCAATCCCGCACGCCTTAGCAGTGGTACCGGATCGTGATCTATTGTGTGTGGCCGATCGGGAACAGGGCCGGGTGCAGTGTTTCCACACCGGAAATGGAACATTCCACTCGCAGTACAGCAGTCCGGAGATCGGTAGTCGATTGTTTAGCGTGAAGTACATTGCATCGGATGGTGGCTTGTTGTACACCATCAATGGACCGGGTCTCGATCTCGGTTCGGTCCCTGTCGGTGGATTCATTATAGAGATGGAGAGTGGAAATGTGATTGGTCGATTTCAACCGAATAACTCGAAACATGCGTTTAGCAATCCGCACGAACTGGCCGTCGTGGACGATGGATCGGAATTGTACGTCGCGGAACTGGATCCACAGATGGTGCACAAGTTCCGTTTAATTTCACCCCGATCGTCCACATCGAGACCGATGTCCGTGCACAACGAAGGTGAGAACACTATCAATGGCCACTACTCCAGTGCGTCCGGAATGAATAGTACGCTGACCGCTGGTTCGATTGGAATATTTTCCATTGTTAGCACACTGATCGTGACCAGCCTATTGGTGATACTGATGGCACGCGTTATTTGCTTCCGATCCGGACAAGGATCCGCACGGGTAGACGAAGTACCACTACGAAATATGGCCGACGATGAAGGATAGAGGCTTCCAATGCGCTAACATTCCGAGTCCCAAAAGGTCTTGGCTACATCGGAATTCAATTCTCCTGCAATACATACAGCACGATCTGTGATTTAGAGGATGGACTTGATGGAAAAAAGACTTGACTACAAATGAGAACTGATTGTACAGAAATCAGTTCTGTCCCCTATGCAGCTTCCTAACTCCAGAGTATTTAATATCGATAACAATTGTTTATTTAAATATAATCATCGGACAACGTAGTCCCACCAGTATAATTGGTAAAGCACCTTCAATCACTTATACGCAGTGATGACATGATTCCGTGGAGAAAGGCATGGATCGAAAAGAACATCTATGCGAGCCTGCGCACCTGTGAGGATAAAGATTTGAATGGGGTAACAAAACAACGCGCCACAAACAGTATGCTTCTAAGGGTACCTTTTTCGAGCAGAAACAGTAAACGGTCGTATAGGATGATTGTTTCTATGAGTGGTGCAAACATCAGTCTTATGGTATAAAACTTTACAACCTCTTTCCATCGGCTGAGATTAAGTTGCGTCTCTTGCGATTGGATATCTTTCTCCGGTATGATGATCCCTAGTCCTGCAATCGCATGTTGGCAGTATTCAGCAAAACTCACTTCGGTGGCCTTAATGCCACCTTTAAGTCCGGAATGTTTCAAATCAGGACGCATACGAATGATGATGCTCTCGATGGCGGCACGGTAAGCGTGCACTTTAAGCTCATGATAATCGTTTCCCAGCTTGTTCCGATACTGTTCAATGGCATGGCATCCAATTTCGCGAGCTTCGTAGCTTAGGGCGAGTTTAGTAGTGCGACAAAAGTCACTAAGCGGGAAACCGTAATCATTCGTCGCGCTTGTGGACATTGATGTCTCACAGGAAAGCTTCATATAGCAGCAGCATACGAGCTTCACGAACCGACACTCCTGGCATGCGAGGAAAAGCCGAAGCAACGATGGTGCCAAATCGCCACACGGATGGAGCCCGATTAATCCGAACTTAAACTCTTCAGATTGTTGTTCCTTTTCGACATTCAATGCATCTCGCAGGAGTTGCACGAAGCGCACAGGATCAATGTGATCGAGATTGACTTTCTCGTGCAGATGGACGGGATGAGTGATCGTGCCACATAAAGATGGATCGAGTTTGGCTAAACGACGCCAAAGTTCCTTGTCTTTTTCCCTATTGAAAGAAAGTACAATATGAACGATTGATGTGCATTTTGATTTTCCCTACATATACCTTGCCGCTTGGACGAACGATTCATTTTGATCTAAACAACAGACCCGGAACCCGTATCCGTAGGCAAGACTGCGCGCTAGGTTCCCCTGACCTGAACCAATGTCGATCAGCGTGTTACAGAAGCTTTCGAGCGGTTCACGTGAGCAGTTGATAGCGAATTGTTCAATCTCATGTCGCTTTTTCAGTTTAACTGATTTTTTAAACAAAGCTGTTTTTTTGTGGTTCACACCACTGGAAGTGGTAGGCTGTTGTTCCTTCGGCTTACTTCTGGTATGTACCAATCGACGAAAAAGCGATCGTAAGGCTAACAATGTCAAAGGCCACACATTCGTTTCGTTGCTCCGACATTCAAAGGAAAGAAGTTCCGGGAGTTGTTGGATTGGCACAGTGCTGAAGAAGCGATTCCAACTGGGCGATAAGCTGTTCCAGTGATTTTGATGGAAGAAGTCCTACAATCGATAACGGGAGTCAGTAACAAATTAATGCCAATATTCCTGTATCAGTAGTTACCACTATGTACGCATCGATTATAGTTTTGTAAACGGATACAACTTTGTAAGATTCAATGATTTTCTGCCGCAATTCCAGCTGCAAACGCAAACTCTTGTCCATGGCTTTTGCGGTGTTCATTTGTTATTTGTTTACAGATATGCTGAATAGCGAGACCTGCAGGTATCGCCATGCATGGCAATCATGATTGCGCCCTTATGTCAAATTTGTTTTGAATCTGCATTTTTAAACGATTATAACTAATTTCTCATATTGCTTGGGGTTTCCAAGTGTTTGATTTTTCGTTAAATTAATCATTCTTTCAAAGAAAAATATATTTTTCAATTGGAAAAACAATCATTAACATTAGCTGGAAGAGCGCTAACGTCAGTTGACAAAACGTCAAAATGATGCTGGTTTCAGCGCCTTGGCACTAGATCGGAAAATTCCAGCCAATTGCAACGGAGGGAAATAAAATAAAATCCACACAATTTCAAGCGATCGTCTTAATGCCACAGGACCGTTAAATCGCGCATGCACACACATCATTTTTAGTGCGTGGGTGTTGGGAATTAAAGGAATGCAAACGGCAAGAATCATTACTTAAATTCCGATAGTGAGGTTGAACGTCTATCATCAGCTGATACAGCTTGACAGCGCAGCATTGTGAGTTTTGTTTATGTGCGGGATAAGAATGTGATCAGATTGCGTGTAACGCAGAGCCGCACTTGCGTTCGATGCACCAAGGCATGCATCACCCGTAAGTTAATCCTGCAAAAAGTTGGCTGGCCATTCGCTGTGACACCACACACTCCAGGTTGCACTTGACCGTCGCGTAGCGGTGGCATTATAAAAAGTACAAGTGCGAGAAAAGTGGAAAAACGGGAAGAGAATCGAGGTGAAGTGCTGCTGTTGTGTTTCGCCTGGGTGGGGGTTTGGCTGAGGGTGGCAACATTAGGCGGATTCCTTGCCTTTGCGCGAAGAAGCCTGCTAAAGGCGCACGGGGGCGCCCATTAGCGAAGCGTTAGTGAAGCACCGGGTGTTGAGCAAAATTTACGTGAAGTGAAGAGCAAATGCTGAAGGTGAAGGTGGTGTGTGAAGTGGCGAAGTAGGAAGGAAACAGCTCAAGTGATAATTATTGATAGCGCAACTGTGGCGAAGCTGGAAATCGAAAGGGAAAAGAAATGAAACTGCTCGCGCAGATAATTCCCTTTTGCCGACGTGCACGCAAGTGAGACAAACTCGTATCGTAACGCGTGAGAGAGAGAAAGAAAGAAGGTAAAGATTGTTACGTAGTGAGAATCAACGTACACAGCACAAAGAGGAGGTTGAAGGAAGGTAGTGTATGCTTTTGAGGGGTGAGTGTATCGTGCACATGTTGTGCGTGTGCTGAGCTAGTCACACACACACATACGTTTTCACGCAAAAAAGTGAGTAGAACGAACGCGAGCGCGAGAGCGCAAGAGGATGCTGCGAAGAATTCGCCAGCGAAGCAACCAAAGCTCCACAACATCCCCAAGGCAACAAGACAAGTTACAAGAAGCTGGCGGCGGCTGCTGCTGTGGTGTTGATCGCATTTGATTCGGTGTTGTCGTTGGTACCCACTATAGCCAGACAGAGGAGAGACCTTGTCACAGTGTTGTCATAGGTTTCGCCGAGAGTTGCCGCAAGCCCGTAGATTGTGGATATTTATTGTTGTTGTGAGGAAATAGTGTTCACGATGGTTGAAGATAAATTTCTCGCGTAGCGGTTTAAAACATACAAAGGTAAGTGAGCGTTCTACTGAAAAGGATGTCCGTCGGATTGATGGTGGTTGTTATGACATCATAGTAAACTTAGAAAACGGTTTGAATGATTCTGGTTGTTCTGAATATGCTAAGGAACTTGGTTTTGGGGAATCTAGAATCCCCAGGAATGTGTGATGTGTGAAACAGTGCGTGTACTTACACCATCATAAGGCCGGTTCCGATATTACATTTTAGAAGAAACATAAATTTCCAACGTGGTACAGTTTTCTCTCGACCTGCGCGCTTGAGCCCCCAAAATCAACCGTCCCTGACTGAGTGTGTGTGCAAGTGGGTGTACATAAAGAAGTGAATGGCTAAAATTCTGAGCTTCTCGAAAAATGTGTGCTCACACTAACGTTGCATTTGTGTGAATTTTTGCATTGTGTGAAAAGTCCTTTTTACAGTCGATAAACTGCGGCGGCATCCAAGTCAACCTCGAACATCTGATTCCTTTTCGCTCGTCATAACCTGGACCAGCCATACCCGTATATGCAGTACAAAAAATGGGGAACAATATTTGCATACTTGTTGCTTCTCGGCCAGCATCACCGCTGAGATAAGACGATCTCCTTTCGGTTGGATGGTGAGCTCTCGTGCTTGACGATGTTCATCTCGCTTCTCACCTCCGGCCTTTTGACAAGTGGGCTCTCATTGCCGCATGTCTCAGCAAAACCTTTCGCTTTTCACAGTTTCCACGATGCTCCCTTCCACCACCTTCCGCCTCATGTAAAATCCTACCCCGCGTCCTTCCAGCAGCCACACCCCCTACTACATGGGGCTGATTTTTCGCTGTTTGCACAACCTGCACTGGTAGTTTGGCCATTATTAACAGTTACTTTCTGCAGCAGCCACGACCGCGACATGACTTCGACCGTTACGGGATGTGAAGCCAAACGAGCTACAAACGCACACACATACACACACTTACATATATACATGTGCGCACGCGGGCTCTAACGTCATAACCAGCCCACCCGCTTTCCTCCCCTTCAATGTGGTCACCATGGTGAACGAATTTCAAGGCCGTTGCGATGTGATGTTTTCCTACCCATATCCATGCACGGACCATCACCATCGCCACCACCACCCCAAACGTGTAATGTTTTGAGCCGGGTTGGGCGGTCGGAAAACCGTACCCGCTGTGGAGAACTGTGAAGAAATTTGGCGAGTCGTGCGATGATCCTTGGTTGAGTTTTCGGATTGCGAAGCCCTATTGAGAGGGCTATTCGTAAGGGAGAAGGTCATCGTGAGGGTGCTCTAATTTATTCACACATTTTTCCTATCCGAACTTTTTTGGCCGTGTGGCTGCTTTCACGATCGAATCGAGAAACGTGTGCGAAGAGAATGTGTAATTTGCTCTTGAAGCAGAAATGTACAGTTTCGTTTTGTCTGTTGCTCATGCCGATGCCCGAATAATTATAAATGATTAATGATAAAATTTGCATGTTTCGTTCATGTTATGCGCAGCTGAGAAGTTGCAGTTAAGGAGCTGTTTAGGATTCGGTTGAGCTACGCATTACCATTGTATCGGTAAAAAAACACAACAAAGGCGATCTATCTTTGGAGAAGTTATGATGATCCTTTCTAGAAAGCTTTGCTGGTAAACGCGTCAAAAATTCCTATTCTTCGTCCGTAAAGCTGCAATGGTCGAAAGAATGTATCAAGCACATTTACACTTGCCTGTAATGTGGTGTCTTCCGCACAAATGCCATTGTGATGCGTGTGTGCTGATGATGGGAATGATGGCTCAAAAGCTGATAGGTTGGCTTGTGCTTTTCCAGAACCACAACAGGGACGGACACTCGTGCAAGATTAAAAGGTGTTCGATAAGATGGATATTCATTTCCCGCCGTTACCCAGATGTACCAAGAGGTCGCGAGTCGAGCAATGACGCTTGGAGGTTGACGCTGGTCGAAGATCTTGAAGACTGTGGAAGTCGTTCTCTTGCGTTTCGCTCTTGTTCGTGAATGCGTGAACCAGTTCCAGATTCGATCGAAGCTCCGGTCTTGGACGAAAGACTGGTTTTCCTCCTTCAGCTACGTGGAAGTAACATTGACCAACGTGTAAGAGTGATTGTTCGATTGAACCAACCTCAACCAACAGCACGATTGGCCGCACGTTCGTGTGTAAGAACGCTTTCTTGCGCAAAATGACCTACCATTCTTTATCTGAAGCGGGACTTGTTGAACTCCGGAACAAGTGGAATGGTTGACGTGCCGTGGAGTGGTAGAAATTATTCAACCATTTTCGCATTTCTCTCTCTCTCTCTCCCTTCCTTCGGTGGGTTTTGCTCGATCGATGGAAGAGAAACTCATTACTGTGCAATCGGTGGGTATAGTAGAGACTGAAGAACTTAAGAATGGTGAGGGCTCACCGGTGTACCCATCTGGTTAATGATCGATGATGGATAGGACAGGTTAAAACCGAACCCGATCTAGTAGGAGCATGGGTTCAAGCAGAAGCCAATCTCGATTTTCCTGTTCCCCATGTCAATGAACAAAAGTGCACAATCATGAGTGTATGCTGGATGTCTTGTCTATGTTGCGAGCTTACCTTACCTACCCAACCAGCAACCCGACCTGGGCGATATGATTGGAACTCGACCACTAATGAGTTGTTCTGTTACAGTTTATCATGGTTTGCATGTACGACGGGTTCAAAAGTAAAACAAAATCGTTTACTAACTGTACTAGGGTTGAGCTAAGCTAACTAAGCCAGCCTAGCTTGGCTACTGTGGTAGTGGATTGTACCGGAATCCTTTCGCTTTTTTTTACCTTTAGCTTAGCTATTTGGAAGCATCATCGCCCTTTGTGTCCTTACTGTGTAGTAAAGGCGGAATAATTTTTAAACATCTGAAGAGAGATCAAAGTTGTAGACAAACTTTCTTTCTCCACCAGAGACCCAGAAAAAATAGCATAAAAGGAGCTTTTGATGAGGTTGTCAGACTCATTGGCCAATAGGAAAATGTATGTCTCATTCGACAGAAGACGCAAAAGAGGAAGCATTACAAAGATTAGACATTTTTAATTAAGTATAAGTAAAAAATAGATTAATCTATAAGTAAATGAATAAGTGCAGTTAGAAGCAGGTGTATGAAACATGTAGCAGAACTTTGCTCGTAATAAATTATTTTCATTTACGTATTTTCTTAGAAATAATATAAAATTACCTAAGATTGATATTGTTCGCACACTGTTAAAGGTGAAACATCTCTGCAAGGATACCATCCGGCATCCCAGGGAGGCTTATTCTTTGATGTAAAAAAATACTCCTCCAAATTGATAAACATCTTCTTTTCTTATTTTTTGCTGCCTATGATAAGAACGTCATTTCACGCGCTTTCGCTGACGATGTTGTCATGGTGTTGCGGTCTAACCACGCGTCGTTCCCAACTTGAGATGAAAGATCAAAATCAGATGAAAGTCGAAAGGGAATACAAAAAACCGCATCAAGTGAGGTTAACATTTTTTCCTAATTTATCACTCAGATTTAATGTAGCTTTTTTAAAAGCAAGTTGGCGAAACAGGACGATTCGCTGGATGTTTTTTTGAAGAAAGGTAGCTAGGAATGTATAAGAAAGCGAAGACCGTGGTAGGGAAAATAATTTATGTTTTTGACACATTTTATTCCAGAAAAGGGCGGTATAATTTACCTGCGTCACAAGGAAAGATGTTTTTAGCGAATCGAATTGTTCATTTGATTATGTGTTGCTCCTTAAAGTAACTAAGAATGTTTCTTTTTCAGTGCGGACATTTTTCCACGGTTATTTATAGTTCCTTTTTTATTTTCACTTTTCAGTAATTTGAGTTAATTTCAATCGTACGATAAGCTTATTTCTATATCGTTTTCATAAAACATTCCATGCCGGAATAGAAAAGATGAAATAGTGGAACGCCGCAGGGTCCAGGGTCATGCCTTGGCAGCTCCTTTCCAACGTTGTCCGTGACCCTTCTTTTGCGGTTGAGAATTGGGCAACTGAGGCAGGTGAGATACGTCCAAAGCGCGCTGCATGTTACGACACGATACACAAAACGGTCTGTGCCAACCAACAAACCTGTCGAAGGTTTGAAGATGTAAACCATCCAAAGATGTTCATTCGTCTCCCAGGCGTACGGCGCGATGCCCTGAAGAGGATTTTGCTACGCGGCGCAATCGGTGGGCTTTGAGATTCCGCTGGATTAACATATTGCGTGCTTAATGCTGCGAAACTGTGCCCCCGCGAAAGGAAAGCGAATCGTCTCCCATTAGCGAAAAGATATAAAGAGAGAGAGAGAGAGAGAGAGAGAGACAGAGAGAAAGAGAAAAATACATAACATCACAAAACCGGCCATCTACACACGGATCGTCCAATTCAGCACCCCAAAAAAATCCACTCTTGCTATACTGTCTAGATAAAACCTGTCCCCATAGGTTGTACGCTACATGCTACAACGGTTTACTTTCACGTCCTTTCGAAATTTTGATACAGTCAATTTTTGGTGCACAACTTTTCAATCTCAATGCTTCGAGGGCAATTCCATTCCAGTGTTCTTTGGATTCGTTTTTCTGGCGCGATCTCCTGGGTTAGTAAAAGTGAAATTGGTGTCCGTTCGTGTGTTCTCAGCACTGGTTTCCCCAAAGCAACATTTCCTTATGTGCCATTCATTCCTTCCTAGCTCGGTTTTTTTTTCTGGCGAGGTTAAACTGGAAAACGACCAACGGATAGCTAACCCGGGTGTACGATGTCGCCAAGCGTTCCACTCGTGCACGGCAAGACCTTCAAGAGTCGGTTGAGATTGCGCGCGGGATTGGACGATTGGGACAGGAGTTTTGTTACGGAAAACCTGCAATACAAGTCACAAGTGGCGCAGTTCTTGTTCGTGGCAGCTCTGGAGGAGGTGATCGCCTAGAACTTTGGGTTTGGTCTTTGATGTTGTATGTGTCAGCGGTTTATCGCTATCCTACCCCACCGGACGAACCTTCGTAGCGAACCGGGTTAGCGTTAGTGTTGCCGGAGCTCTGTTTTATCCCCCGGAGCGATGCCAGGGCCAAGCATCGCAACCGGCAGAGCATCGTACATCAAATTCACTCCAATGAAAGTGCTCCCTTAGTGAGTTTTTTTTTCGTTTGTTGATGTCTACCACCACACACATGCCAAGCGGAACGAATACTAGAAGATGCACCCCGGCTTAGGGGCTGATTTGTTGCTCCCCTCGGAAAACATTTGATGTGACAAAACTGCACGTTCATCATCAGGTGCGTTATGATCTCTCACATTTGTGATTGTTTGCAATCGGTACTGGGCATTTCTTGTTCTTTATCGGCAACAACAACCTCAAGAGGTCTAAGCCTGTAATTTCTGGCTTTTTGTGACGTTATTTACCCATAGCTGGACCCCTAGCTGCGATTGGTTCGGATGGGATTTTGGTGCGGTCCGTTCGTTTGAAGACCGGCGCCGCTACCATCATGCCACCGGCTCGCCCTTGGGTATTTGATTTCCTCCAATTCTTGAATAACAAGATAGTGTTGCTTAGGATATGGCTCATTAAAAAGCATTCCAGCATAAACGCACGTCCTTCCACAATCTGACGGAAAAGTAATTAAACTGCTGATACGTATCTGGCGGAAACCATTGACATACGAGTCCGAATTGACGGCGTCCCAAGGGTGTCAAAAAGCGAGCGCATTCTGCTCCACCGTCAACAACCGGATCGTTTGCGTTGTTTACGTTGAGAGCGTATAAAACTTCTGATTCTGAGCACATCGCCCCAACAGCACTCGGTGTGCGATGGCGTACGAAGTGAAGGGCAACGTGCCGGGTGAGGTTAATATTTCTTGAATCAACCCCTATAGAGTGGGGGGTTCGGAACGGGTCGCTATGACATCATTGATTTGTTCGATCGTGCAAAGAGGAAGCAGAACAAGCGAGCCGGTTCGCATCGATCGAGTAAAACACGGCTTCATGGTATGTGTGAGAGAGGGGCGTTAAGATCACTTTCCTGCTCGCGCCGCGTTGACCGCGCATGCGTTACTATTCGTGAACCGTGTTGGAGCTGTAGTAAAATGCTCCCTACACACCAACAACCCGGACATGCTGGGCCTCGCCGATGTGTGTGTGTGTGTGGATATGTTTCTGCCCACCTCAGATCAAAAAATTGCGAATTGTGAGCTTTGGGTGAGTGTGATAAAGTGAGCCGTGAGATGATTGCGATTCCACGCTCTCGGTGGAACTGTGTATCAATGAAATTCGATTAAAACAACTCGGCGCATTTTGTGCTTGGAGCGCAGCAAGGGTGCAAGGGTGGAAGAAAACCAATCATCTTCTTATGCTTCACCCTCACACAAGTGGAGGATCAGTGGCGCAAAAGAGTGTATACGAGTGTTTGTGAATGCGTACGCATGCGCAATAAGATAGTACATTCGGCGCCGTTCTCTAATCTCAAGACGGTTGGATGCTGTGTGTGGGGGTCATACCGACTGGCAGCTGTGTGTTGATGCTGCGTATGGGGGTCACACAACGCAACGCAAGATGCGAAGATCGAGTATGGTTTGCGCTTGTATCGCTCATTTTTTTTATCATCTTCGCATGTTCGAGATCCACTCTGCTCCGCATCACGTCATAAGAAACGACTCCATCTGGTTGTGCGTCTCGGCGCCTCTGCTCCGAGCACGGCCATCCTCTGTTTTGCGCACCGGAGCCGGCGCAGAGAAGATGCTCATTAGGCTTGATGATGAAGCGCTATGGTGGGGTTCAGATTTTTGGCGAGGACGATCTTGCTGACTTTGCTTTGCTGACTCGCGGATGTGGATAACTGGGCAATGTTCTATTTACCTTGTTTTATGACAATTTTTCGTAAAATGTTGTAAAGCTCGGGGTATTCAATCAGCAGCATCGTAAGAAGGAATTGGAGGGTATTTAATTTGTAGCCCAATCGAAGATGATTGAGCTCGTTGGTGATTGATCAAGATGGCAGCACAAATTGTGTGAAATTCTCTCGGACGAAAAACAGGTTCAGCTGGATACAATCGTGACCGTACACAGAGCCTAGATATGACCAAACGTTTGCTGTCGTCCCATCGACCTTCCGTTCGGATTTCGATGGACGCGTCCGAACGACCGTCGAAACGTTATGGATAAAGCCAGTTTAGCTGCCGGGGCATCTTATTTGTTTCTTCTTTTTTTGTGGTTTCCGTGCAACATTTCGGCAACGCAGCAAAAAGTGGAATGAAGCTGTGATCGTTTTTGGTTGACAAAATTGCATCACACACACACACACAGAGCAACGGCTGTTGCTGTTTGTTTAATGACCGTCGATGCCCAATGTTGAGTGCACTCGGTAATGATAGTTAAATTTTTACTCATTTCGGGAAAGGCTCCTGCCCCCGGGGGGGAATAGAAGATGACTATCACTCATCACCGCACTGCCTCACCGGTGCGCTTGTGGCCAGCAACATTGTGGGAAAGTAATTATCTGTTGCTAAATTGTAAAATCGTTTTTCCTTTTTTTTTTGTAGCGTACCGTGTTTAAAAATGGCAATAAAAATGGGTAATTTATCGAAATGTTGTTAGACAGTGCAGTTGTTTTGTTCTTTGGGAACTTACACGTGGTCGTGGTTTATAATTATTTTGAGTTTTGTTTTCGCGCGCTACCTAAATCGCTTATTTATGCAAGCAGTTTGCAGTTTAATACTTGTCCGTTGGGCTTGAACCAGGCCGGGTTCAGTATATTTTAGAAACTATATTCAATAGCTAATATGTGCGGGATGTAATTTCATATCATATGTTGGTTGATGTGAAGGAGGTCTTGAAACATGCAGATAACTTTTGCACATTGGCGAGAATAAATGCTGTATGTATCGAAGGCCGGTATCATACTCTAAGCCAGTTTTTTTGTATGCGTTTTGACGTTTCCAGGCTTATCCGCTTACAAGCTCGCCATACAAATAACAAGCCAAATTAAGCCTAGGAAACACGGATTAGATTGGTTTCCTAATGACAGTTTTTCAAGCTTCTTTCTCAAATTGTAATTCCGCAAAAATGATCTCTTGTGTCATTCTTCATGTCCAAATGCTATGTCATTTACGAATCTGTACAGAATGATACATTCCGGTACCTGGATTATTTGACAGATACAGGCTTAAAGCTTAAGCTTTCTAACTTATAGTATGATCTGCCCCGCAATTGGATGTTTCTCACTCGATAATTTGTGTATTTAAATTGCCAAATAAAAAAACAAATCATATCGAATCACGTTCGAACAGCTTTGGGGGCTTTGATGTTTCGCCTGTTTTCCACTTTCCCCTTTCCATCCGCCAGCAGTTTCCAATAGCAAATCGGCAACGTATTGAATGTTCGAGCATTACCGGCATGTCTCCTCATGCCAAGTGAGAGGGATTGTAATTTGCTAATTGGCCTTTTCGCTGCCAGGTGACGAGAGCAAGGAAAACATCTCGAACCGTCGATGGGAAAACTTTTTGAGCCACAGGACGGAGAGGCGTGTCTATGCGTGTGTGTGTGTGTGTGTAAAGTAGTACAACGGCAGGTAAGAATCATTACCAAGGTCATTAACGATTACGGAGATCGAGAATCCTCCGATAGGTTCGGTACGGGGAGGTTTATCTTTTTCGCATGGCATAATATTGGCTTCCGGGAAAAACAACTTCCCCTTTCGTTTTCGTCGATCCCCCCCTCCTCCCCCCCTGCTGCATGCTGCGGCGTTTGGATTAGCTACCACTCAACGCAGTTTGCTTCACAGCGCTCTGAAGCAGATTAAATATAATCACTATTAGCTAGATTGAAACATCGATTCCACCCGACAAACCAACCGCTTCCAACCGTTCATCTGCACCAGACTCCGTCGGTTCGGATTAACATTTTGCCGCTGGGGTGCGAATCGCGCAAAGTTGATGAACCGAAATTCGACTCCGGTGCTGGAACCATCGAAACACAGCGGAATGACATTCGCTGGATGTGTCTGCAGGACATTCGTGGAAGCGGTTCTGCGAATGTTATTTTCAGCTGGGTGGCGGGGCGAAGGTTACTTACACCATCGGGCGTTAATTTCATCCCGATGGAATGGAAGCAGCAAGGAGCGGTTGTGTCCATCTAGCCCATTCCGAATTGTTCGAAGAATTTCGACAAAGGTCAGAGATTTAATCGCATTGCCTTGCAAGGAACCAAAGTAATCAAATACCCTATCCTTCAACAGGCAGCTTATTAGATTTTCTCTGGCACAAAGTACTTGTTCGACGGTGTTTGGCGGTGTTTTTTGCTTCAAATTTTCCTTTTAAAACATTGGTTGTAGACAGCTGTGTCCAGCGGGATTTATGACGGGTCCGATCGGCGTCTGAGCCAATCACACCGCTTTGGTAATGGTTTGTCGTCACGAGCATGAGCTTGTGTCCAACGGCGAGCATCGTGCCGGTGGATGCCTTATCGGTTTGCACTTCTGCCTATCGAACCCGCGCTTATCGGAACCGTGCAGCATTTTATCACACCGTTCTGGGCTTATCGTTCGCATGATGAAGGAAGTGACCGGGAAGCCGTATACATAAATAATGTATAATCCTCGCTTAGGATCGAATACCATCATTCCAATAATGTGGCGATTTCGGCCCCCGGAATAGGGCCCGTTTTGGAGTTCGTACCCAGCCCAGTGAACCCTTGGCGTAACAACTCATGCAGCGATTGGCGAACAGCCGCATCCGCAACTCGAGTTCGAGTTAATAATGCGACCGATTGTTTTGTTGTGCAAATGGATTGTGGCTGTAATGCTGGTTCTGCGTTTTTCCACCCTTT
Source organism: Anopheles marshallii (assembly GCF_943734725.1). Lineage (NCBI taxonomy): Eukaryota > Metazoa > Arthropoda > Insecta > Diptera > Culicidae > Anopheles > Anopheles marshallii. Next base: position 83,325,712 of record NC_071327.1, read on the forward strand.
CTGTCGCGAACCGTGCCCGACGCAGCACGATTGGAACCAGATTGAGGCGGTTACGGTTAAGCCTTGTCTCCGCTTCGTATGAGGAAGCGTGTCTGTGGATGGCACGCTACTACGTGTATGTTATCACACTTCAACCGTGATAGAGGGCGACGAATTTTCCGCCAATCGGTCGATCAATCCTTCCCATTCAGATTGCGTTTTTTGGGGTGTTGAATAATCGATGGCGTGTACCGAGACGTCACCAACGTTGTTTGGTTTGTCGCGCGGTACCGCTTTGAGCCTCGGCTACTGGCACTGTTGTTGGGTGATGTTTGCAGAGCTGTTATTGTTGCGCCTTTTTACGCATCGAGCGAGAATTGATGGTCAAAAACGAGTGGGCAACCGATGAAAACATCAACTTTGTTGCACATTTTAGCTCATTCATTGCTTATTGCTACTCGTTTCCATCGGTTCTACCAGCTGTTATCCATGCTGGCGAGGTTCTTATTATGTGACTTATTGATTTGCTCATCGGACAGTCTGTTTTGTTCGGGACCCGGAACTTCAAGATTGGAATGCAATATGAGCGAGTTCTTAGGAGGCAGAATTACCGACTATTTCTTCTTTATCGACATAACAACCTTAAGAGGTCCAAGGCCAGCCATTTCTGGCTTTCTGTGACTTTATTTATCCGTAGCTGGATAGATCCGGATGGGATTTTGGTCCGGTCCGTTCGTGCGAAGACCGGCGCCACTACCGACTACACTGTTATTGAATTCTCTCACACCGTGGCTTTGACCACAATGATGAATTGTTGGCGAATGAATGAAATACAGCTTCTTTATCAAAAGAATGCTTTTCTATTCGTGTTCTGCACCAGCAGATTACCCATTAGCCGGATTTATTTTCCGAAATAAGTGCCAAAAAGTTTTATACAAAAAGCAACACACCACGCGGAAAGTTGGAAAGATCCACTCGGGAAATCCACGTTTCAGCGAAGTCTGCATCAATTGACGCTCGACTGTGGCCACTGTGGCCGCTGTGTAAAAAGAATGCTGGGAATGAAGCGTTTGAAAGAGCGGTAGAAGGTCGATCCGGTCTGCGCTTGGATCAACATGACTCTCTCGCTCGTTATGCCTCACCTCACCGCAACATGTGGCATGCTGTATGGGTGCACATGGGGGAACGCATGGATTTCCGCCCACGGAAGCTAACCCGCCTTTTGCACCTAACGGTAATTGAACTTTGACGCAAGTTTCTGCCATTGCGCGCTACTTCGACTGTACGGTTTGCCGGTTCATTGAAAATTTATTTGGGAAAACTTACGCTACCCTCTGACGTCACACGCGCTGTACACGCGGGATGTGGTTGGTTGGTTGGTTGAGTGCTGCATGCCGCGCATGAAAAGCCTTTCTCCTTGAGTTGTTTGTCCGTAGCTACCTTGCCACACCGTGGTGTCTTTCCACGTGTTGTGGCGGCAGCATCGAACCGTGAGGGTGTGTTTTTTTGCGGAGAAGTAACCGAAAAAGAAATGATCATTGCGAGCAAAATTGGCAAGCTGTCCGATCTGTTCGTATGTCCATCTTCCAATCTTCCCGGGTTAAAAACGAGAGAAAACCTATCGGCTAATGCATTGTAGCTGCTCATGGGAATTAAATATCATACAATCGACGCTAGGAAAGGGAAATTATATAGAGAAGAACCGAAACGGGGAAAAAAGAGGTACGGAAAACAATTTGCCACCATTATTTGGCAATGATTGTTTTTTTTTTTTTGGTTCCTTTGGTCGACAGTGTGTATGTTTGATCTTCTACGTCTTCGGGGACCGTAATGTTTTAGGCACAGCAAAAAACGGGTTCGAAATGCTTACAACAGTTTTGGTCCCCATTTGAATTTTCGAGTATTTTTTTTTTTTGCAGGAAAAACGTGACGCGGGATAAATTCATCGCAAAACGAGCGTTGAGTGTTTTTCATACGTTATCGAACCTCCGCCCCCCTCTTGATTCCACCTTGCCACCTTTTGCATCTAATTGAGGCGACCATTTCATCATGTGATCATGGTGTTTGGTGAACCATTAAGCTTCACCTTCAAAAATAGGGCTCGCACACGAATGTGGAAGGTCTTATTTATTTGGCCTTTTTTTTAAAGCAACATTTTATTCTCGTTGCGATTTTGTGTGTTTTCGTCGTATTCCAAAAACGCACCTTCCGAGAATGTTGGTGTTGAAGCGTTGGAAAGAAAGATTTTTTTTCCTTTTTATTTAAATGCGGAAGAAAATGTCATGTAAATAACCAAAAATTGCAACAGTTCTGCAGCCTGCGGGCCCTCAACACAGCAAACAAAGCAAGCCTCCCGGGGATGCGGCCTCGGGGAAACATTAATGGAAGGTGGCTTGTTTGCGCGTGTGCATCAATCGGGAGGAAACCCAGCGGGAAAACGCGTCCAGCAGCAACGCACGCGGCACGGTATTCACCATGGAGACGCGCTTTTTAGTGGCATGCCTGCGATTCTGCGTTCCACCGGTGGCTTATTCTTTCGCCTTCGCCGGAGATGGAAGAATGCAGATAATAAAGGTGCCAACGACGCGCCTTTGTGTACGTTTTTCACGACCAGATCTCTTGGACGGTTTAATACTATCGAAGGTATAAAAATAATTTCCTCTTTCAGGTTCGTCTCTCTTAGACCTGGGTTGGTTGCTGGGGTCGTCCGCCAACGCATCACATAAATACGCATGACATTTATCTCTTATCTACAGCATGCTTTTCATCAATTTGGTTCGGCATGTTGGTTTCCACTGGAGGAAGGTTTGTGCCAATTGGAAGAATGTTCCTTTCGAATTACTGATGCTTTCATGGCAATGTGTTGTACCGGATGTTGCTTCACAAGCCGGAAGGATGTCGGTTTCCGTTGTTCGCATTTCCATATCCTTCAGATGTGTGGGTTTTTTTTTTTATTTGAGCATCATTTCGAAATCTTTGTAGTCTACTCGCATCAGATCGGAAATAAATCCGAACCGCGAGTTCCGACATTGGGATGACGGTTGGTTCTGGAGGGTAAACAAGCAATTCTAGCTTCCTGCCAGTATGGAGGGCTTTGAAATGAGAGTGTTTTAAGACGAAATACTGCTAAGCGTTAGTATTTTCCCGTAGTTGAAATGTTACCTTGAATTCGCATTCGCAGGTGTTGATGGTCTGGTAGGAGCGTGCGTGTCCGTGAGGTACAAATAACATGCAAGTTCGACGGTGGATGAAGTCGTAGAAGAGGCAAAAAACACAATTCGAACGTGGCTATAACCTCCCAAACGAATGGCATTGATCGAAGCATCTAGTGGATGCCGACATGTACCATGGTTTCCCGGAAAGGGTGATTTCCACCTGTTTGAGGAGCATATTTGAGCTTTCCAGACACGCAAACGAACACGGGGCGCTGTGCGAGTCAACCCCGGGCTCATCAGATCTCCGTAGCAACGGTCTTACCGAAGCGCCGAATGGAGAAGGATGAAGGATAAGTTTGGAGCTCTTGTGACTTCTGGCAGGATGTGTTGCATTTAAGCTTTTTGTATCTTTGGTTCCTTCATGCCAGGGAAATTGGAGAATGTCAGGTACGAGACTACTCTCACCCCTCACAAGCGCCCAGAATAGATCCGGAGCCGCACTGGGAGCAGCATTGGGTGAAGAAAAAACAAAATGCGGCATTTGATACGAGGCACAAAATTAATAGCCACGAGCTTTGTCTGGAAGTGAAGTGGAACCATCAGGTTGGGGGCTCGCAGCTCTTTGTATGCTGAACAAACCCTTCGATATGCCCGATTATTCTCCAAGGGTGGTTTATTGCCTTCATCAGTAGGAGCTAAACATCGTCAGATGACTTATTGAAGAAGGAATCCAAGTAAAGGCAAACAGTACTGCAATATCTAGTGTATTTTGAGACGAAGTTTCAGTGGTAAAATGTACACTAGAATGTTAGCACTGTTTGCTGATTAAAGTTTCACTGTATACAGCGCGTTGTTTATGTGGTTTGTCAATTTGTGTGCATTTGTGTGATCTGATATACACATGTTCCACAAAAGATTGAACGGGTTTTCGAAAGTTCGAAAGAATTCGAAAAAACCTGATCAATAGCTTGAACGAGACTTAGAATTTCATTCAAGGCCATCTCGCGAATGAGGCCGTATCTGATAAGTAACCAGTTTTTTTGCAGTTGTTGGACCGATATCATTGAAGGAAACCCCCAAAAACGACTATTGCCGATTTGCTCTTTCTCGCGGTTCGGTTCAAGGCTGCGACATCCAACACAAAACCGATCAAATGTTACGGAACCGAATGAGCATCTTAATCTTGTTCGTCGATCGCTTGACCCTCTTTGTGCCACTCTTGATCCCGTTTCCCTAGTTAGAGATCTTCCGCACCCACGTTTCCTCCACGAGTCCACTATATGTCATGTTAAAGCTGTAACATTCCCATACTACGACAAGAAGTTATTGATCGTCGTTTTTAAGTTACTTCCTTTGACAAAATGTTTTACTGGGCCGGTACACTGAAATAAGTTCGTTACCAAATTTATCTAAGAATTGGTTTAGTTTGTACGTACATAGGGAAAGATATACTCGCCCTTTAAACTAGTCCCGACTCATCCTCAGTTAAGTTGGATTATACGACGTGAGTGTAAAATAAAATGAAGTGACAAATAATAAAAAAGCTTAGGTCACGTTATCCAGTGTGGTGAAGAAAGAAAATGGAACATAGAAGAATTAATGGACTGGCTGGTGAATACAGGTTAGGCCAACAACCAGTTCGCCGAGGAATGGAAGACACTTTTTTACACGGGGACACACCGAAAGATAAACTGATCGTTCTATCTCAATTTTTCATTCGACTCTACCGGTGTGTGAGGCCTGAACCATTGCCAAAATGTGGCCATCTTCGTATGATGGTGCGTCTTCCATCCTGCTCTGTCAAGAATATATAAGCGAGCAGTTCTCGGTTCATCTCGTCAGTCGCTTCCTACTTGAGAATGCGCCAGCCGCCGCGGTGCAAAAGAAACGTTTAAATCGTTTCGGCGCTCTTTGGCGGTGATGCTGAGTTTCGATGTCCATGAGGAAATGGCGTTATGTGCGAATGACATTCAAATGAGCACGACATCGAGATGTGGTCGAGTCGAGGTGCGCATCTCGAGGTGCGAGTCATTCCTAGGTTCCAGCATCGGAAGGACTGGTGAAACACCTTGATGAGGTTTTTATGCTTCTCTGCATGCTTTAGCTATGCTCCATTAATTAGTGTCACCAGTCATGCGCTTTTGACGGAGTTCGCGGGTGCGTGGACACATTGCTGGCGGCAAACGTGCCGTGATGGATGAGTGGCTGGCTGTAGGGATCGCGATAGATCTAGGCGGCGTTTATTGCGCATTGCGACATCAAGCCAACAATCCTGTCTAGAGCATCGAAGCTAATAACGATGTAGTGGTGTGTTTAGGGCCACACGAGACTAGAGACTGTATTCCTGCCTGTGTTGATACAGCGAATCGGTGAACTTAATCCATAGCGCTTAATGTTTGTATTATTAAATGTTAGAACAGCAATATTTACATTGCTAGCAGGCTCTACCGGTTGACGGAATCGTGAACTACACTAATCGCATGATTTGAACTCTATTTCCAGGTCTTTTAGGAGAAGAATGTGCTCATCTCTACTGACTTTAAAACGAGGACGGGGTAAGTGTGTTGTTTATTGCAAAACCGTTTGCAATAGTTTATTTTTTTTATACATAATTGTTTGAAGATTTTGTTTTTGGGGTAACGATATTTATTAGAATATTCAAAATTGGAGATTCATTTATCTCGCAGTATGCTAGTGTAGCTGATAATTCACTGTAGTAAAGCAGTGCTTATGCATGATCACGATCGTATACAGAGGTACTAGCTGTCATTGTATTCGTGACTTACGTGGTGAGTTTAGGATGGTTTCTCGCGCTGTGGAATGTGACATGCGCACTGACTATCGGTAACATTTGGCGCGATTGCAATCCTTCCACGCAAAGCAAGGCGATCTTTCATTCGCACTGATCGGTTAGTCGATCGTGTCGATGCTCTGTTGAGGTGGAAACAGATCGCAGAGATACTCGTGGGACATTTATGGACATCAAATGATGGTTGGCAAACCTTCAAATTGCAGCTCTGTATGGGACGTTTTAAAAACTTTATCCAAGAGAATATAGGTTTTTTTTTGTTCGCCTTCTTCTCCTCGTGAGTTAGAACATCCAAAAAAGTCTCTAATGTATTAGCTTTTGAGCGGACTGTACGTGCATGTATATGTTTCTTCTCAGTTGCTGTTGGTTTGGGAAAAGCGTAGTCGTGCAGCGTGAGTTCGGTGTGATTTGGGTGAAAATGCGCCACCGGTGGAGGTATCCAACGTAGAACCCGAACGGCCGAACGAACCAGCAAGACGAAGCTGTGGCCAGGCCACATATTCTATTAATAGCGGTGGAAAATCGAACTGAAAATCAGTACCAAGCCAGTACCCGTAGGTTGTCGTGTCGTCGTCGTCGTCATCGTCATCAGCCAGACGTAGACGTGGTGGATAAGTGTAGTGAGTTGTTGCCGGGGGCCAGGAGTAGAAGAAAAAAAAAGGAGATAGCGGTTGAAGTGTACACTCGCTCTGAAGTCGACGTGTAGAAGGACGAGTGGTGTTGGGTACTGCGCAAACGATCGCAGCTGCTGCGCAGTCTTGCACACAGTACTGGTCGGAAAAATGCCAAATGGCAAACGGTTGATGTGAAAGGCGAATACATGCAGTACTAGCAACAGGGACAGGGAGATTTACACAGGACACGAGGGTGGTGTGTGATTTGCTTAGGCGCGCAAAGGTGAGTTTTTGTGAGTTTGTTTTTCATCTCCTACTGATGATGTGCTGGACGGGTTACAAGGCGAGATGGTAGACATTTTGTGGCTTTCCATATAATCGTTGTTATTCGATGCCCTCTATCGGAATAGACTGTTCGAAGTACTTCCATGTAGAGCACATGAAGGTGAAGTGGTGTTGCATTTCAGTTCTCGACAGTGCAGTTGTTCTCAGTCATTTAATCTCACAAGCAAACCTCACCTTACATGCGCGATTTTCTCTCGGGAAATGTTTTTCACTGCACCATTGCATTTACCCGCAATACACCGGATCATCATTCTTCATTCACCCGAGTGTTGTGTATATAGGGGTTTTTCTCTTGTCGATGTTTCATCACGGCAGCTGGACCGACTTGGCAGGAGGATCTCGCATGCGCAACACGATCGAGAAGACGATCCTCGTTGCCGCAAACGTCTCTCGTAGAGCCACCCACAGGGGCGCGGTGACTAACTGTGTGCCGGATCAACTTTCTCGTCCAGCTCTGTCTGTTGGAAGTGCTAAACATCCCTTATGCGTACCATCAGAACAAAACTGTCCCGATTGCGCGCAGTTTCTTATTATTGCTCTGTCATCAGCAACACTTGCGTGCAGCTGTCCGGAAAGTCCGTACATATTTTCCTTTTGCATACACGCATGCCTTCTGTTTCTCTGTGGCATGACGGCACGAAACAGAAGCCATGGTCGTCATCAACTAGCAGTTTAGTGTGTTATTTTCTTTCAACGTCAACAATGTGAAAGATGAAATGAAATAGTGCGTGAATGATGAGTCCTGAATGTAGCAAAAGGTTTCTGCAATTACCTGTAATACAATAACATCAATAACATCGACTATAAAAATTCAAGTGAATAAAATTCTGATTTCCACTTGGTTGTGAAATTGACACAAAACATAATCTATCCGACCTCAAAAAATACAATCCACCCAGAGCAGAGTTCTTGCTGTGCTGATGGCGCTGGTTTCGTTTGCTGTCCTTCGGGCGCACCAGAATCGGCATCTGCGCATCCCCACGGTGTGCACGGTCGAAGGTGGGAAAAAAATGAGAAAACAAATGTACAAACACGAGTGAGAGAGGTTGCACATATTTTCCGACTGTTCCATTAGGCTCGGACTAGAAAAAGGGGGAAATTAAAAGACACTCTTCCGAGGCGCACGCGCCGTCCTTCCTAAATCAAAGTGTCTCTGGTTGGGCAGGGAGTGGAAGGCCAGTTTGGTGCGTGCGCGCTTGTGCCACCACGGTTGTCGGTAAATCATTACAGTTAAGCCATGCCCCGGTTGCTTTAGCGCACATATCAGATCAGATGCGGAGGCAGTACGGCGGGATCGGTTCATTAACGCATACATGCTGCGTTTGTTCCGGATCAGAACAGAGAAAAATGCATTGAACCTGCGAGCGGACCAAGCGCTCGTTCACCGCTGGCATTGCTGTGGCAAACCGTCCATGCCCATTTGTCGGCATACGGTTCAGTTTTCCCTTTCAATTTTCCCTCCGCATCTTTCCAGTTCCGGCCCAGAAGCCAGATACCTGGCTTTAAGTTTCCAAATGCGCATCGTTGTTTGCATCCGTTTGCTCTTTTAATGAGCAGCGGCACCAGCAAGGGGACCCTTTACGAGCACTCACCGCTGGGCTCTATCGCTCCGCCGCACGGGTGCAAGGGTGGAAAATGTCTCGATCTTCTCGAGCTTCTAATTGCTTCTTCATTTCCATCCACCACATAGCGTAGGGTGGGCCACTCCGGATGGATAAGAGATGGGATGATAGGATTTCAAAGTCGTCGTTCTTCCCTGTCCGTCTTTCGTGTCTTCAAGATGTCATTCCACTTCCATTCGAAAACGCACGGCTGCGCCCGGCATGGAGGCACGTGCTGCAGCCGCACGACGAATGCGTTTCCGGTGGCGGTTTCATGTGACATGCACGTTTTAAATTGAAGCCGAGATCGTCCAATCGCGGACGGGAGCACAAGTAAGGAAGCGGAATCTTTCTCGGGGGTGGGTTGTGTGACTCGTGCGTACGTTTCGCTGCACGTTTTTTTCCCCAGCTACTGAAGATACGTCGTTCGGTTGTTCAGTAATTTGTTGGTGATTGTCGTCCTGTGTGTAAGGATATAGAGATATGGAGGGGGCAGTGGTATCTGGCGGGGGGAGGGAGGCCTGTCATAATTACTGCGGAAGACTGACGCGCTCTTTTGAGTGGCTCTCTTTCGGTTTTGGTAAGGAAATCCTCGCGCCATCTTCGCGAACCTCCATCAAGCGGTTCTGGAACGAACGAAAAATGTCATCACCGCCGTGTCATGTAGTGCGTGTCTTCGATTTCGACTAAGATGCATTTACTTGCCCGTTTCTCTTATGGCTACAAGTTTTCCATCTTCGGTCCGTCCGGCGACGAGAGGGTTTTTCTTGGAGTCGTTGTTTTTTTGATAGATATTCATCTCGACAGCGGATTTTCTGTCCGCTTCAAGCGCGCTACATGGTCGCGGCCCGTTCGCGTCAGAAGTCAAACGCTTTCCTCTGTGTGTGTGTGGGGTGGGTGGTGAATGAGATGGAAAATTGGCACCGTGCCAGAAGCGAACAGGAGGGGACCGCACGAAAGTGACGTCTTTGGGATGTTTGGAAAACATCGAACCTTAAAACTGAGTCTTGCGGTGTGTGCACGGCAACGAATATCAAATAATAAAACTCTCGAAAAACACACACCGCACCGGGGGCAATGTTGTTGAAACTCTATACTCGAATACTTTGCCCCCCAACCGGCATCGAACGGGTAATATACGGGAGAAATGGGTTATGCTTTGTTTTCGTGGTATTTATTTTTTTCGTTGCTCGATTGCTATAAGTTTTCCGTTGGGGTTTTATGTTCATTTTTTCTTGAGCTAAGTATTGGCGTTGCGCACCGAAGCAGGCAAAAAAAGGGAGGGGGGGGGGGATATAAGAATGTGCCGAAAAAAATCGTGTGCTTCTCGGTTATGAATGTAATCAAATTATTCGCGCACGTGCTGTTTTCCATCGAGCCGTTCGCTGGAGAATGGCGCGCGCGATTGGATCGGATGCTTGTTAGCAATCGATCGAATGGATTTTCATGAACTCCTCCAATAGAAAGCCAGCGAATGTAGCATGCATTTTGATTTCCATCAGCTGTACCAGGTTTGACGGGGTTAAAAGTCATTTCGGTTTGTTTCTGTATGCATTAAAACAGTGCATAAAAAAACCATTTCCTTCTAGCGAGAGAGCAAACGATCTTGATTTATTAATGCTTTTCTTATCGAATGACACCAACTGGCGCTGAGGTTAGGGAACATTTTGTGAAGAGCTTTTTTGTGTACTTCCGGCAGAGAAGTGATGTTCCTTATTCCAGAAAACCATCCTCAAACTTGCCTGCGTACAAAAACGGAAGTATCGGGAATGTGTTTTCACGTTACGGCATTATTATCCTGCTTCGTGCCCTCATTAAGGCACTTTTTTGTTTGTACCATGGCGTCGTTAGCGCACTCTCACTTTACACCTTTTTCTCAACCAAAAAATCATCTTTGTGATTTTGTGATTTTTTTCTTCCTCGTTTGTTTTGCCAACCCCAGCCAGATCTCGTTCGACCCGTTTTGTCAATCCGATTGTCGAAAACCGCGGGCGTGAAATATTAATTTGTACGCGGTGCGTTTGGTACTTGTTGGGATGGTTTTTGTTTTGCTTTGGTCCCATTTCATACCGATCCCGTGGCGTGTTGTGTTCGTCGCATTTTCTTCGCGAGTTTGCTGTTCAAAAAACGCAACAACCTTCCGATCTGACCTCCGGCGAGTGATCTCCGCAGTGATTTCCTCTCAGGACCGGTGAGCCGGTTGCTACCGTTGGTTGCCTTTCGATGTTTCGTTGCGCAACCGAAATCCCAACAAACTGTGGAAACGTGTCGACTTCGAGTGTCAACCAATGGCACGGCAGTGAATGTATCTTGCCGAATGGAAGATGAGGTGTATGTTTGTGTGTGTGTGTGGGATGTGAAAGGTGTGTGTATCGCAGCCGATCGACAGTTTGGGCGTGTAGGAAGCTGGTTGCCATAAGGATACGAGTGAGCGCTTTGGACAGGATCGCAAAGCAATCGGTGTAAAGGAAAACAAAATGGTGCCTAATTTATTCGTATTTTGAAGCGGTTGTTGTACCACGATGGAATCTTAATTAGGGTCCCTGGGTGTGTGGAATATTTTTATTCTCTTTGATACTATTATGCCAGAGAAGTGGGTTCCGAGAAGTGGAAATACGGGAATTTGACGTAGGAAATCAATCAAGCCACGCATTAATAATTGCTGAAGGTGGAATACAATCTTATTACATTGTGTTCGGCCAGCTCATTGCTGGGAAATATTTGCCACTAGAAGTATGAGTTCTCTAATTGGCCTCTGCTAAAAATAATGTACAAAATGCTTACGTGTGTAATAAGTTTACTTACGTTATGAGAATGCTATCCAGCAGCTCACATTTCCCTTGATTAGAAATAGCCGTGTTGTATCGCGTGTTTAATAATCGACGTACCAGTACGAAGCGTTTTTGTTGCATTGGTTTTGCTACCAAAAATTTCATTTATCATTCCTTGCAAAACAATAAAACCGAAAATGGAACCTATTTGTTTTACATCTTGAATTCACAAATGCGGAATGTAAAAACACCACTTCTGGGCTTTGCCATGCCATTCGTTGTCTTGTTTCCCCGTTCTAGCGCTTAATTATTCTATTTCGCCTTCCGGCAGAAGTGTTTTGGGCTTTGGGTGTGTTTCTGACTTTCAATCGTTGGTGTTTGTGTAATTGGAGCAGATGTGGCTACTGTCTGCTTTTCACACAGCCCGAATACCGTATCGTACTCCGGTTGAGCAGCGAAAATGTGCGATCTTCATACGGGTATAATGAGCATTAAAACCGCTTGTTTTTTCATGTCTTGCATCGTGTGGAGCGAAGCTTTTTGGGAATTATTGTAATAGCATGCGAATCGGTTTTCCACACAATTCGTGCAAGTCATCCAGTTGGCTAATGGCTGATTCGTAGCCTGGCGCTTCGCTGCTTCCCATAGTTCCAGCTGAGCCGCATACCAAGCTGGCTGGAAAGAACGATAGCGATAGCGGTGTAATCGCAACACAACATTGCCACAACAGACAGCGTACGTGCTCGCATTATGACCCCAGCCGTGCCGACATATCGCCTCTTGGCTCCTGCAGAATCGATCGGCTGCTGGCTGGAACGGTCTGTGACACACATGTGTTTATCGCTTCAACTAGCAAAAGGACTACGACCTCGCTCGAGTACCGAGACAATCCCGAGACTTCATTTTCCAGCTTTGTTTCGACTTCTTTATTCAGTCTCTCCATTTTCGCTTCTTCGTGTCCTTCGCGAGTGGCCCACTAGAGAGAAGCGATCTTGTTTTCCAACATCTGGCGCGAGTGTCTGTCAGTGTGGTGTTTCTTTTTGATTTCGTTACATTTCATCTCTCAACTATCCTTTGTAGTCTAAACCGCATCGCTTACCAGGATTTCGTACTCCGTGTTGAAACTCCAAGGGGGAAAATCGTTACGAGAGAGATGAGCCTGAAGTTGTACGCCCCGCATCGGTTGGTTGACGGCTGCGATTTATAATTTCTTCCTGGTGGGTTTCTCCGTCCATGGGAAGAATTAGATCACCCGTCTCGGCACGACGATCAATCCAGGAGATCCAGAACAAGAACGCGTTGATCCGTGGTAGGGCTGCGATCTAAACCACGATCGTTGTGCGATACGAGCCAGAAAGCGAACTGTTCCCTTTTCTCAAAAGGGCATTTTATGACCAGCGAGTATTAGTCAGTTGCGGAATGCAGGCAAAAGGAAAAAAAAAATCCCCGTCAAATAACGATAAAACTCTCCACTGTAGGAATGGGAAACGGCGAAGCTGAACGATCGAAATTTCTGCCCCGCTCGCGTGGTCGTAAAAAAGCAGATGTGTGCATGCAAATGAAAGTACAGGAGGCAGAAGGAGCGTACCGATCGCGAAGGGCGACGCACCAATGCGTATGGAACGTATTTTATTGCCATCCGGTAGCGATGCAGCAGCCGGCTTTATGGATGTTGTATATGTGTATGTGTGTGTGTGGTTTTTTTTTTCGTCAAGCAAAATCATTCGGATAAACAGAGCACAAGACCCTGGGATGCGCTTCCCGGTCGTCATTACCCATCAACTGGCACGCGCGCTCTTCTTGCGCAGTAAGGCAGCGGCAGCAAGCATAATGGTTTGTTACGATGGTGTCGATGTTTTGAAATTTGAGCACGCAGAAGGATGGTATTGCAGTTGCACAAAATGTTCCCGAAGCCGATTTCCGATGCAAAAGGCAAACAAAGCGCGCATTTCCTTCACAGCGCACAATTGTTTCCCCACTACTGTCAATTCGTTTCCTGCAGGATGATGCGAACGAAACACTGCTTGAGTTCTTTCCCGCTGGCGGTGGCTGGGCATGACAAAATAATGACAAACGTGACTGTAAAGCTGCAGCACACTCTCTCGTAGTGTTTTTGTTCTGTGAAGAATCGTAACTCAGACTATTGTTTCGTTTTAAAGGCGCCTAATAACGATGCGGTGTGTGATGGTGGAAACATGGATTTGGGGTTGAATGGCAGCGAAACGATTGCTAGAATTAAAAGGAGTCCGTTATGAATCGGTTGGCAGGGTATCGCTTGCTAATACACAAAGCACGACCGTATACCGTCGGGGCGAAGGGATCGGTCAGCCAGTGACACCTTCGAAACGTGCGACGATCATTGGCGATCAGCGAGAGAAGAGTAGCTGTGTGAAGCATAAATTTGATTGATTTGCCTGAAGTCAGTCATGCGGCAGCGGACGAGGAACAAGCCCCATGGAGTCGTTAATTATTATCTTGGTCGTCGTAAAAATTGTAAAGCGTCGTAAAAGCGTCAATCATTGTGTCAGACTTGTTGAGAAGAATGCTGTTCGCAGTAAAGCTATCGTTTCTCCCAGTACAGCAGTGCGTCTTTGTAATTTGTTGAGCTAGATGTGTGGAAGAGGAGTTATTTTGAATGAACCTAAACGGATGACTCATGGGTTGTCTGTTCCTGTACATTCAGTAAGTTGATCCTATATGCTACATTTCAAGCACCAAAATAAGGCTCTCGAAGCGTTTTCCTATAGTTGAGTTCATCTCAAATTGTTTTCCTGTAGAAATTTGTGTTCAGAAAAGAGAACATAGTTGATTTGACTCATCAGGAGCTTTGGTGAGAACTTTCTATTCGTCAGCTTTAAGTCGCATTACTAGAACAAAGGCGACGACGTTCTATTATTGCTTTCCCAGGATACGCATCCTTAAACGCACATTCAACAGGTCCTTTCACTGCGCCAAGAATTGAATTCTCGTGCTCTACCTGGTTCACGCGCCATGTTCACCGGTTTTGATGTAGTATATTCTCTGACTCTGACGGTGTAGAATCCGCTTCCACCATGCCATACAGCCTTGATCTAGTCCCTGATCAGTACAGCAAAACACGCAAACTTCCCTTGGACGTACCGCAACTCAACCCCCAGCCTCTTGGGGAAGGAAAAGGTCAATTGATTTCCCTCGGGCGAGATTTTTCCGATCGAAAGCTTTTTGCTCCCGGCCTGTGGCCCGGCCTTTCGCATATGCTTTCCATACCTTCGCTTTGCTCTACTTATTTCGAAAGCATCCTTTTCGCATCCCCGTGCGCCTGAAACGCAATAGCGGGAGAGGCCAATATTTCCACCGTTGTTTATTGTTTTGTGTGTGTGTGGAAAGATGGGGGCCCAGTTTTTGCCGCTCGCTTTTCCATCCAGTGGAAAACGGGAATGCCTCATTTCGCTCCATTAACTGCGGCGCCGTGTCACTTGCTCTAGGCAGTTGGTGGAAGGTGGAAGTAAAAACCCTTTATCTCCATGGTTCAACAACATTAGCTGCTCTGGTCCAGCTGAATGATTTGGGGAAGCGCAGTTTCTGTCACGCTTTTCCACCGTGAGAGGAAGCGTGTGTTGGGGTGAGATTGCGGGGTAGTCTGTTCTCACTGACGAATGGGAATGTGTTGCGGAAAGCACACTGCTTCATACCCATACTACGAACCATCAGCGTGTGTGTTGGGATTGGCAAATCGAATCAGAACCGTGCTGTGGATCAATAAACCGAAAGCCTTCCCAATGCTGATAGGAATCTAAGTGGTTGAGAGCGAGAACCAGTACACCGTTCCCGTGGTCTTTGCATTTTTGTGGGATCCACCCTCCGCTGCAAGACGATGAAACTTGCGGCTGCATCCGTTTCGATGGTAATTGAATTCAATGTAAGTCAATTCTTGTTTGACGTAAATTGAAAATCTCGTGCACCTCACACTCACGCAGCCTGTGTGTGCGGGGAAAGAATCTCTCGAGCCAGAGTCAGCCAACAGATTAGCCGCTCACAGCTAACCATACACACACGATTCGATCTGTTGGTGGTCACCAAAAAACATACACATATACGTGCATCTCTAGTCTCGTGCTGTATGTGTCGTGTCGTTATATCGACCACCAGGAACCGGGTCACACAGAAGAACGCTCCGAAATGCTCGGAAGCCTATGCTGCTTACCGGGTGGTCGGGGCTAGAGAATAGTGAACTCCTACGGCAACAGCTTCCTCCCTGTGCCCCGTGTGCGAGATCAAAACACATACGCGAATGCGCGTGGAACACTACTCGGTACACAATTGCCGGGGCAGATCAACGCATGGGCAGAAAACAACGCACAAACACACAGAACACATGCTTGAAGCAACCGAACTTGACCAAAACCCCCAGCTGCTTCTTGCTGTGCCGTGAGCCAGCCGAGTCACCTGGGAGTGTGAGATGTGTACGATGGTGGTCGGTCTCACTGGTGTGTGAGATGAGATTCCCCCATGTGCTGCTCGCAAGTAGTGCCGGACACACCGCGTGTGTGTGTGGTGTAAGCAGCGGTAAGCTGCGTTTTGTTTGTTTGGGAAATGTGAAGCTAACGTAGTTGACATGGCGGCCCCAATTTAAAGTCAAACCCGCCTGCGATTGCTAGCCGATAGCCAGTGAAACTCATTTTCCAATAAGGTACTAGTTCTATGGCATTGTAAGAATAAAAAGGATTGATCGTCAGGATCGCAACGGAGAATCATAGCTGTGTCTAGCGTCTTTATTAGAGATTGGAAGCAATATTTTAGGCCAGCCTGTCTCCTATTCTGATCGATTGGTCGATACGAGTTAGTGACGTCAGTGGACGGAAAAGGCCTGCTAACATTACTTGCGCTTGGCTTAAGGAAATGTCCATCATTAAAGTGTATATGGTTGTGTGTGCGATGAAGTATGCGAGGAAGGCAGAAGAAGGTCAGTTGTTGATTATATGTTTTCGTTTTCCATAATGTCAACGATTCATGGTCATGTCATTGGGTAGCAACTGGGCGAAGACAAAAAAAAAAATCATAAAAAGGAAGCATCTGTAAAGGACGATCTATTAGATAGGGGTTGAGACGTGATGGAGTCGCTGCACGTATCCCTGGGTGGAGTATAAAAATGTAAGAGTCGAGATTAATATTACGCACATCGTGGGAGATAATATGTGACTGCAAGCAGAGTCCATAAATCCTTTCGAGGGTCGAGATTCGAGGGGGAGCCCTTAAATGTAGGTCATTTTCTTCTCATTCGGAAATTATTGATCATCCTCGAGGACCACACCAGACACCCGACGGGGGGAGTGGAAATGGGATAGATTATTACGACGCTGAGGCATATCATCATGATGGTTTGCCGAGAACGTCATTTCGATTCTCTCAACCACAAACAACACGAAAATAGAAAACACACGAGTGTGTTCTACTGGGAAGCATTGCTTGTGTGTCCGAACGAGGTTGGAGTTGGAATTATTTATGATAATATTGTCCCGGAACAAGGGTTGAAAAATCGATACGGAAGGAGATACAAGATTTATGTTTCCCATCGATTAGGATCAGTCGCCCTGTCTTTACGGGCGTTGATGGATAGAAATTAGTGGTGAGCAGGAGAAGAGCCGTTGCTGAAACGTGTAAAACTGTTGCTTACAGTTGTCTGTGATTAGATCGACTAATGCAGACAAAAACACGCAAGACGTTGAATGAACTTCGAATACTCGCCCATGGGAGTGTTGGTGTTTTGAAGTTTAAAATAGCTCCGTTGAGCTTTTTTTTGTATTCACTGTTTTAATGAATGAAAACCGCTCTCTCCATCCCGTCGTATACAGCAAATGGACACGCTGGACCCACATTGAGGCCGGATGAGTTTTTCAAGATTTCTTCCTACACCTTTCAAGCCACCGTTCGGGTATCCGTCGGGAAATGGGGAGTGTTACACCTACATAATTTACCGCAATTGGAAAAGAGAAACAACAACTTTTCCGATTCCCAATCCTCTCTCCGGGTCCGGTCGAAGGGTATTAGAGTTCGTCTTATCCGGTCGGGTCCCTTGTTGGGCAAGGTGTCTATTCCATACTAATTTAGATATAATATACTCCCCGTTCCGGGGTTAGCCTGGCTGTGATGCAGGTTGTTTTCTTGAGCCAGACCTCGGACGGAGAAGTGATGGGAACCTGCAGCAATGGTGTTGGTCTGTTATCGATTTGTGTGTGTATAATGTTAAATATTTATTCGATTTCGTCCACGGACAGATTTCCACGCACTCTGGTACACTTAATGTTTCATTCCAATGCCGGAAAATCATCTTCTGTCATGTTGATAATCATGCTCTTCTCCAGCGCACCGTTGCTGGGATGAAATGCCCAATGGAGCGTGTAAAATGCAGAACCTTTTTCATTGCTAGCTAAATCGTGCTTTCCTCCTCTCGACGTGGAGATGCTTCGGTTCGGCATTCATTCGTTTGCCACGCGTGGGGTTTATTGAAAGAGCGCCCACGTGAGCGCAACGCGTGTGGCCTACCGTGCGTCTCCATTTAGTTTTGTATTATTATTTTAAAATCCACTTATTACGTTGTGTACACCTTAACTCACCGACTTGCAGCAGCGGAGTAGAGAGTTTCGATTTAAAGCAAATAACAAAAGTGTGAAGCAAAACGAGAAACAAGCGGGCAATGAGGTTTATGTAGATATACGAAACATAGAACATCAACAAGGCTCTCTTGTTCGTGGTAAAAAGGAGAGCGAATGGGAGGAAACGAAGAAGGTCACAAAAGAAGCGCGGAGGTGCAGACAAACACGCACATAATTTATCACCACCACATGGAGTGACAAATGATCGAAACATATGCTGCTCACAAATCATTTTCCATTCCAGTGAGCGAGTGAGCGCAACGTCCTGCTTGGCTGCGTTTTTCCTCACCAGGTTACAAACCAGCACCGGTACGTGTGGTAGAAAATCATGTGAGAATGCTCGTGTATGTGGGACAGAGAGAAACGGCAGTGTTCCCTCTGCATTGAGTGCAGTTGCACACAGTGGTAAAGTAATTTGTATTGCCAGGTGATGAAGATGGGCATGTGCGAGTGAAACGGGGAGAGAATGTTCACTCAGCTGGAGGTATCTCACCAAGAGAAAATTGGGGAAACTCAACCCAATGGTAAAACGTCAAAAAAGGATAAACGAGAATGGCGAGAAAGATTGAGAGAGATACACATAATGAACATATGCTTGTGTGCGTTGTTGTTTTACCAAGCATGCCACCATATCATTCTCGATGGGAACGCAATTCGTTCCACCATTTTCCAACTATCATTTCCATGTTTTCCCCTTGTATATATATATTCCCCATTCGACTGATTCGGTACGGTTCGTTTCGGTTCGTTTCGGGTTTATGATTCGATTCGGTTTGGTACGGTTGTTTTGCGCCGATTTTTCTCCACCGTGTTCGCATAACTTTGCTTGGCTGCAGATGCCCGATACATTCCTTCACAGGCAGCGGCGATCCTGCGAACGCACGTGTCAAAGTGGGATAAAAGAGTCACACTCACACGGACAGAGAGAGAGAAAGTGTCGTGCATGCGTGTGTGTGTGTGTGTATGTGTGGGTACGTGGAAATGAAAGCATTGGGCTTTCCATGAGGTGTATAGAACGTATGTACTTCAATGTACATGTCATGAGTGATGATGATATGTGGAATTTTCCCTCGTGTCTGTCTCACTTTCCTTGAGTTGGTCTACTGGTATAAGTATTTCAGAAAGTTTAGTAAAAATAATAAGCAATGTGGATTTGCATTTCTTTTACCTCAATACAGCTTGTCTCATTTACTTGAGCTTGCTTGAGAGGTTTGAAAATACATTGAAAACGTGAACGGTAACCATGCACGAGTTTCAGCAATGAGATGTGCCCGAGCACAGCTCACTCACACTGCGTGAGTTTATGTACTCGCACGTCTTGGTTCGATGATAAGAAGATGATCAAACACATCAGATAATGAGTCAGTGGCGCGTGAGAAGAGAGCGCCAGAAGCACCAGAAATATCTTGCTCACGCGTACAACTTCTCGCTTCACAAGAACTCACACGCCAGCCACCGAGCAGAGATCGCGAGGGTTGCTCGTGCGCTCACACTCACGTCTCTCGCGTTTACGACACACAGCGCGTGAGGCACGTTCTGCTCACCCACGCGGTTCACTCTGGGATCGTAACGCGTACGGTACGGACGTGCTTTTTGTGTTGGTTGGCTGGCTGGCCGTTCGATTTTCCTGCTAGTGCTGCTGCACAGAAACGGCCCCGCAGCAGAAAAGCAGAAGGAAGACGCACAGAGACGGCTGGGTATTTTGTTCCTCGTGAGAGCGTGCTGCCATCGCGATAGTGACGTGAAAATCCGTTTGCAAACGCCAACCAACGGCGGCGGACGGCGACAAGGCGCACAAAAAAATGTTATAGGCCCCCGAACGCGTCGCGCGTGGTCTTTAGCGCTTTTGGTGTGTATTTCATTTTTCGTGTGTGTGGCTTTACTGTAGTGTGAGAGATAACGTTGCGAGCGATAAAGTGTGTGGCGAATGTGCGAATTGGAAGTGAAGAAGCAAATAATCAAATAAGCGGTTTGTGGCGAAGGTGGCGAAGTTTGTCGCGGAACAGGCGCGCGCGCGTCACCATCCGATGGGAGAGTGAGATAGATCCGTGCGTCGTCCACCGTATTGTCGCCGTGTGTGTTGTGATGCAAATGTCAACAATAAAAAACACAACTGTCCGCAAGCGCCATGCCTAGCCGGTTGGCGTAGGATGAAAGGTGAAAAAGAGATTATTTACATAAGGCAAACCACACGAACTGCCGAACTCCCGTGCTAGCAAGCACGAGTGAGAAATAAGACTTCGCCAGACGTTCTAAGGAGTGAGTTGGTGATCTGAGCACCGTCGGACACCTCGCAGATTAGATGTACGTACTGACACACCGTACAGGGCCATCACAAACAAACGTCACCGGAACACCGCTCCGGTTTGCATCTGTTTTATCGGGAACGAAAAAAACGTCCATCTCTAACAGCAGCTTATCTATGGATCGGCACGAAGATAGGAAGATCGCACCGATGGGGGCTTGAATGGAAGTACAAATAATCGGTACGCTTGTGGAGAACACGCTGTCGGTGCTTACCGTTCCTAATCCTTAGCGCAAACTACACAAAACTTTACGTGCCACGTGAAGATGGAGCATCTAGGAATATAGTGCGTGATGAAAGCGGAAAGAAATGACAATCTCCACGGCATAGTGTTAAAAAAAGAAATTCGCACAACAACCAGCTTCAGTAGCTACAGAGACCCTTTTACTTCAACCTCAGCGCTACTCCAGGGTGCACGTGGTCGAAAAATTAGATTAAAAAAATCAAAAATCCACCAAACAACTTCATCAGACGCGCCGTAGACACCGATTCCACCGCCAGACGTGGATTAAAAATATGCTGGATAGCGAGTTATTCTCTACCCTAAAAATAATCCTAGACTTTCCGTCATATTCATAACAAACCAAAGCGCCAAAGCCTCCCGCCGCCCCCAGAGTCAAGGTCGGGGACGCCCCGGGATTTTTCCTTGCTTGGTCTCCTTCGCATCAGAGCGGGGGGGAACTCTCTTTGACCGAATGGATGCAGTTTTGAAGATGGTGGCGGTGGCCGAGACTGCACCGTAAAAACAGGAAAAGCCCTCCCCCCCCGTGAGAAGTATTATTGGCATGCGTGTGATATTATTATTAGTTTGTCTATTTCTGTCCTGCTTGCGCACTAGGTCAGAGTGAAGCTAGGATTCGGATGAGGGAGGGCGCTGGTGAATGAAGCTGTGGCCATTATTGTACCGTTGTTGATGCCGACAGTTTTACATACATAGCTCGGGGAATCCCTTTGCAATAAAAATAGGACTAAAGGCGATCGCCACCAATACACCCACCGTCGGCAGGTCCATAGTTGATGCCAAAGTGCTTCCTTTCTGTTCCACTGATTTGTTTACAGATTGAAGCAAATGGAGGAGATTTTTTTCCAAATTTGTGTGTAATTTTTGATAACAAAGATATGTGCTACAACATGAAAGTTGTAGCGACATTTTGTTTGGGTTTTCGCTTTGCACTCCTGCGATTATTCTTAGTTTTACGCTCGTGGAGCAGTTGAAGGCTGGACAATCGAAGCGCAAAATCGAACTCCATCGAATCGTATCTAATTTCCATAAGCTGTGGATACAGAGTGAACGGACTCACTTTATCGAGCTCAAAGAGTGTAAAGCCACACAAGGCCGGGAACAGCTTCGAAACGAAAGGACCGTATTAGTTCGTGTGTTTTAAAAGCAGTTCAAGAATGGAACGGGAACATAAAACTTGGCGGAAATGTATCGTGCCATGCGAAGGTTGGTGTTGATTTCCCGAAATTCTGATGCTGTGTGGTGTTGGTGTGTGTTTGGTTGTTGTTATGCTGTTGCGCGCAGTGCTCAATTGCTCTCCAATATCCCATTAGTATGTACGAAACTTGGCTCGGTGGCTCCTTCGCAGTAAAGCCGTATTAATTATACATTTAATCGTGCCCTGCGGTTGACATCTGTGCGGTGGTCTGCTTGTAAAGTGTTGAGGTATATGTGTGTTTCGTTTCGTACGTACTAATGACACTGATGTTGCCAGTTCCAGGAGTAAAACGAGTAACGACAACCGCTTTGTATTGGAAGTGCTAAAGTTTGTGTTAAAGTGGAACAACATTTGGCACTTTGGTGGCCTTTGTAGACGGTATTGTGATTTCCCGCTTGTGCTGTCAGTGGTTTGATTGTAGCTGGCGGCAAAGGTTGGACTCCTGAACAAAAAAGCAGCAACACGAATGTCAATCACCAGTTGTTGGCCCGACGAACTTAGAACTGAGTATGGCATTGCTGAAATCGTGTTCCAGCGTGTACTTCGACTAACGCTGTTACGTACCCCAGGCGTTGCATAATAGCGCGTGGAAAAGGCCGGACAGAGCACAGGTAATAATCGTAGGAAGGCAGAAATAAATCAGCTAGAAAATAAAAGCGCCAAACCAACAAACAGCCAAAATTGGGCAATGCGTTGTGGTGATGATATAGTGCGAATGGACAGAAAAACAGTGACACACAGCCAGAGCAACAGGGGCAATTGCGTTGACAAAAAAAAGGTCTTGCGTTGACAAAAAAAAGGTCTATGAAAAAGGAATCCACAGCGGGACGGAACATGCAACAGAAGAACACGGGCAAGCATGAAGGTCCGAGTGGAAAAATCGTTATTTTTTCCTTCGCCGCCGGAGCAGCAACACGGATTCTAAGCCCGAGCTAGCATAAATAATCAATTGCGATGACCTTCGGAGTGTGTATGTGTGTGTGTGTCTACGTGTGTTTGTGTGTTGTCTTCGCTTCAGACGCGGCTGTTCGGCCGCAGTCACTGTGTGATTGCATATTTCATAAAATTCTTTTTATGAAATTTAATTTTGGACAACTTTGTTTTACACAAACAACCGTCTGAAGAACGGCTAATAAAGCTCAATCTGGTCTCCGGGCTGGAAGGAAGACTCCCTCCCCCCCCCCCCCCCCCCCCTCATTCCTCCGTAGAAAGTCAAAAGATCGTCGCCTTCGGAAAGGTCTCGGTGATACTGGCTGGTTCGTTTTTGTGTGACTTTGGTCGATTGTTTGCTCTTCCCACTCGATGAGCGTATCCTTTCCGTTGCTGAGTAGTAGCATGAACGCTCTCTGCTTCTCGGTTTGCCGTCCAACGACAGTTCACCGCATGTTTTGTCTTGCTCAAACGCTCTCGTGAGTCGTTTCGTGATCCCGAACCCGATGGGGCGAAAAGTCGAACTCTCGACCAAACCTTTCCGTCCCAGGGGCGGATATGGTGCTATTTGAAAGCATAATGGAAATTTACAGCATATTTCCCGTTTTTCCTGCTGTTCATGCTTCCGGCCGCCGGTGTATGGTGTACGCGTTGTGAAGGAAGTGGTCGTGAATCTTCTACAGCAGGGGCGCACAAGTACACAAGCGGTAAGAAAATGGCTTTACCCGCGTGGCGCTTGAAGGTCGCGCCTCAGTCTCTACAGAGGGTGACTTGTTTGGGACTACGTAGCGATAGTGGAACAACGGAGGAAAGCTTCTCAAGCTGGTAACCAGTCTCGTCGTTGGGTTAGGAGCCCCGATCCTTGACGTGGCTGTTTTGAAGGTTGAAGGCGAAGGACGGTCGAATCGATAGACACAGGACGAACGCGTCGCGCCGCGCGCGGTGGTCGAGTGCAAATTTTCGAAACGTAAGCCCACCATCCTCGCGACTTATCGTTAACGGCATTAGTCCGCATCTCGGAGTCGTCCCGGAGTGTATTGTAACCGTCGTGGCCATGAGAAGATCCTTAGAATGATGAGGGCCTTATCAGATACAAAAAAGGAAATGATTTTTATAACGAACTTTTGGGAGCATAGATTTAGAGGATTATGCTCCATGTGACGTACGGAAGGGAAAATTTCCAATGTAGTAACGATATTGTTTCCTCGTCGCACATAATTGTCGTTTGAAAATTTGTAAATCTCGCTATCCATCAAACATTCGGTTGAGGAAACTGTAATTGAATGCGCAATGCTTTGCAATCAAGTTAGGCTTAACGGCTAGCGTGTGGATCTTTGTTAAAACTCAGTATGAAAAAAAAAAAATAATAGCGATCATAAACTGTATGAAAAACAAGCAAATTGCAATCACTGAAAAAGCTTCGTTGTGAAAAGTACTAGGCGTCTCCATGTGTTTTATAAATTACCGGGCGTCTCCATTGCTGCAAGAAAAATCGCAATTGCAAAAGTAAAAGCAAAGACCGGTATTCTGATTTTCCATTTCTTACAAAACATCACTCTATCTTTTTACGATGGATGATGTTAGCTAACAGCTTAACCAGCATTACATGGAATTGTCTTGAAGTTGAACATAAAAAAAACCTGTGAAACATCGTGTTTTTTTTTAAATGAATACTGGGCTGGGTAGGGTGTAGCTAAGGACGGTTCAGTTGGTAAATACCGTCCCGAGATGGATGGAACAGTTCACTGCTGATGGATGGATAGATGGATGGATATAGGAACGGCCCGGTGGGTTTTGGTTCGGTAGCTTCGAATGTTAAGACGATGGCAATGGAGGGTGGCGTCGACAGTGAGAAAGGGCAAGAGAATGTCTCTAACAGTCCCATTCCGTAACGAAAAACAAAACCCCTGAACGAGCTAAGTGGCAAACCTCTTTTTTCCACGTTTTCGCCTGAGCGGAGATAAAATGTTTCGTTCGACATAGGCCGGCAGTACCCGAGCCGGGACCACAGCCAGGGAGGAGGTTCATTTCGTTCATTTCAGACATTAACATCGGTTGACTTGTCCATTTTTCTTGCCGTTTGCCGCTTACCACGTTGCACCCATCCCCCCGACCATGCGTTTCGTCTCGGGGAGAAATGAAATGCGTCCACACTGTACGGATCTCGCAGTTCTTGAAGATATTTCGTAAAATGCTCTTTGGCTCGCTTTTTTCCACCGTCGGTTTTTCTTAATGCTTTCCATCACGCATGGAGGATAGCGAGTCGGAGTGAGGATGAACTGCGCCTTCAATTGTGCGTTCGTCCGGTATTCGAACTGTGCTGAAGAATATATTTTCCTCGCAGCGAGAATCGAGAAAGACACAATAAAGCAAACCGAAAGAATCTTCGCCGCCCAGGTTTGTGCGGAGTGTGCGCGCACGAGCCATTTGGTCCGTGGCAAGACTAGCGCGTGTGGCTCAAGCTACAGGGGGCTACACCACCGCCGTTCAGTTTCCGCGCTCCTAGAGACGTTGAGGTGCGCGTAGTTGTTTTTATTTCCCTTTCCCGTCTTCGCAGCGGAACGAATGTTGTCGCTGCTGCCGAGTACAAAGATCAGAGCGCAGCAACAGCTGCACCGAATTCGATCCGTCTCCTCCGAGGATCAGGAAAAGTTGAAGAAGAGCACGAGCGACACACTGTACATGTGCCGATGGGTCGTACGCGGGGATTACGCGAGACAAAGGAAACGAACGAAACGAGACGCCATTAAATGTATGTCTAGTAATGGTGCAAGAAGCGAGGGAGAAAACGAGAAGACCTAAGCCGAAGAGAAAAAAGTGAAAAAGATCGAGATCATCTCGAGCTGAAAACTGAGTCAGGTTTTGCGTGAATTTTCCGACAGAGTGTGGGGGAAAATGAGAGGAGTATGGGTTCGGTGGGGTGTTTTTGAATTGCTGAAGCGTACGGGGCTCGGGAAGGAAATTGTGATGCTCTGAGTGTGACGATGAGCGTACATCTCGCACACTCAGCCACAAGTTTTCAGGGTGTTTGTGTTTATGCAGACAAGAAGGAAGATCGTTTGGGACAGGAGTTTGTAGCATCAATGCTAGTGGGGGGAACCGAACGTCTTGGACGTTTCTCCCCCTTTCCACCTCTCTATTCCCTTGACGTCGGCATATGTGAAGACGATCCCCGGGGGAAACTCAGGGACGTTGTTGGATGTATTTGTTTTTCACCGTTTTTTTCATCGATTTAGGTACCTACCTCCAGGTACTAGCAGCACGTCTAAACAAATTGACAGTGTGCGGTTTGCGGCAATGGCTTTCGAAAAACGCAGAAAATCAGTGTGAATGTGTTGCCTTGCCTTTTTTCTTTACTCGCGTACGCGTTCTTGTCACATTGGCAGCGATAGATGGGATCACGATCGTGCAGAAACAGTGTAATGCGTAACCGTTTCACGATCGTTGGATTGAGCGGCGAGAAGATGCTTCATCGAGTGGTGATGTTGACGATGATTTTTTCTTTATCTCGGGCAGTGCGGTATTTGCGTTGGGAGATAACCGGCAAGAAGAAATACACATTTCAATCGATTCAACTCTATCTAGACGATGGGCGGGGTGTGGGATGGCTCGATGTATCGAGGAACGGAAATGTCTTTGGCACATCTTGACAGCGTCCCGTCCCGTTAACTTAGCAAACATACGATTATGTCGATAATGTGAAGAAAAGGTGCACTGTGCGGTGTCGTACTGTGAAAGCTGGGGACAATCGAGTTTGGCAAGGATTTCGCTATTGTCAAAGCGACAACATATTGAAAGTCTCTAACCGTACCGAGAACATTGATATCGAAAAACGGAAAGAAAGATTGGCCCTTTTATTTTCGCAAAGGAAAAATAAATCTCCCCATCCCCTCCCGAGAGGAGACACATTCCGTGAATCTTTTCGCTTGACGCAGACATGGACACGACGTTTCGTTCGTTTGCCGACAGTTTCATCTGGAAAATCGGCCCATCCATTTTGGAACATTCGCCCGTTGTTAAATGGTGGAAAGAAGCCGTACTGGTGGCGGAAAATACAACGACGACACTGATGACAAGTCGAAAAAGTCACGAGTGACGATTGGAACGCGATATTCTGTGTGTAGATGAGACCCCCGTCTGGCGAGAGGAGAATCGCTACTTGATCGCTATTTAACCCTTCAGTGCCCGAAGCAAGCGGCTCATTAAACTAGTGAAACTTTTTTTCTACGCAACCTGCAATTGTCATTTGGTTTTTTTTTGTTTCCATAAGATGTAGTATTTAAAAAAAAAATAGTAAGAACCTTCTGCCTCTCAACCGTTCCACCACAGCGAAACGTTTGGCTGTGACTGTTTTACGCTCTAGCCAACATTTCCGTGGGTGGACGATAGGCAAGTGGGATGATGTTTTTCCTCGCCGAGTCCGTGTCGGGAGGATTCTTACCTAACATCGGATCGGTGCCAAAAACGCGCGTCGTTGTGAGCCGTCTTCGTCGCCATCGTATGTCATGCATCGTGCAAGAAAGACCGTACCTTGCCTGTCGTTCCTACCACTCTCGCACATATCAGGCCAGAAGAAAGAAGAATCATCCCAAGATACGGTGTAAGGTGTCTTGCCTTGGTCGGTAGCGCTTGCCGTGCTGTGCGCTGTAGATCAGGAAAGTCTGGCCAGAGATCTTCGGTATCTTGCTGGGGCGTATATCTGCTCCACTTATGTTCTGTCGTCATAGCAGCATAAGTGCAATTTTACGTGTGTGTGTGTCTAGCACGATGCTCCCGTGGTGGAAGTTTTTTCGCCTCAATGCGTTTTTTTCTTGGCAGTAGGATTTGTTTCGCACACTGTTTGTTAACTTTTGAACGCCCATCTGATAGCGCAGTTACGCTACAATCAACTTCGCTCGAAATGGTCCACAAAATGAAGGCAGATATAAAGGTAGAACAGATTTCGAGACAGAAAAAATAGACTGTCTGGACGTAATAGGCTTCTGTTCGCTTCGAAGAGATTTCGATCCATTTGTCTGTCTGTCTGTTCCGATACAACTAACTCATCTCCATCGATCTAAGCCACCACAGTTCCTTCGTAAGAAGATTTCTCCTTTGTACCAGGTGTCAATCGGAACAGTCAACAGTTGACAACCAAATCCATGAAGCAAAAATCTAGATTTGTGCCCGCTTTGTCTCTTGAAGCTGGGGATAGGCATCACGATGCGCAAAACAAGCGACAATCAATTTAGCGATAATTATCGACCGATAGGGGCAGAAGAGGCCCAGCTGAGCGGTATTTGAATTATTAGTTAGCACGTTTGAGACCTGGCCCGTCCGTGGTGGTGGCGATTCTTCAGATCGCGAGTCATGCGTGGCACCGATCGCAGACCGATTGACCGTGACGTTTCACGTGATGACAGACACAAATATGTGTGCGAAGCGATGGGAATTGTACCAGCACGCCAAGCACACCGTGGGACTAGTGGAATATTCAAATCCGCATCCTTGAAGACGACACATTAATGTATCGATTGGCTTAGGGTTCGGTAGGCACAAATGTGTTTTTGTGCTTCTGTTTGTTTCCTTTTTTATGCCCTCGTCGCTATTGTTATTATTGCTCACTTCACCTTGGCCCTTGGGGGTGCTTTTATTTGCGTGTGTGTGTGTGTTTTCGCGTACTCGCGAAACGAAAGAGCAAGCGAGAAAGAATCATATGCAAATGTTCGCGTGTCAGCGAAAAACCTTTGAGGGAAGGCTTTGGAACTGAAACCAGCTGGCTGCTTGCTACGACAGCGGAGAGCACATGGACACAGACACAGCGAAATGGATGGTGTATGGTTGGGGAATTCGCGTGCGCGTTAGAAAAGCTCGCATAAATTGTGCCTCCTCGTGTGAAGCGCGCTCGGGTGCAGAGGGTGAAACAGGGGACACAATGCGTCCACAAACCGTATGAGCAATGGGGTTCTGCATTTTCCTTGCACGTAGCGAATACAACTGCCGCAGTTCCAGCGTTTGCCCTTTCCGTTTGCACTTAAATCCCATATATCGTTTATATGATCCTCCAAAGGTGGGGGTCACTGTGGGTTTTGTCCCCCTGTAGGCAAGCTTTAAAAAAATGTCAGCCGATTGCAATGGGAAATAGAGTGTTTATGATCCGCAGTATTTCGCCATGTTATGGAAATTTAAAGGGGCACCATGCCAAAATAGGAAAGCACAATGGGAAATGGGAATGTTAAAATGCAGGCACATGTAAATTTGTTTCATTTGCCATTTACCTACTAAAAATCCTGAGTCTGAGTCGTTCCTATTTATTCATATTTGTTTTTCATATCTGCTTTCTTTCTTTGTAGCGCAACGTGGTTCGTCATAGTGCTTATTTCAGTTCCACAGAGTGGCCACCGAATGTGCATTCTAAATGCGTGCATGACTTAGGGACGACGGGGTGTCCAATGTGTGGTCACTGTTTGTAGATATATATATACGTCAACTGCAACATAAACCAGAAGCAGGCGAGTTGTGCCCTTGATCTTGACCCAGCAAAAAATACACAGGAGAAGGAGTCAAATATTCCTTTTGCAATTCAACGCCGCTCCCCGATAGTGTGGTGATGCAGTATCATTAGTCCTAACGGACGGTAATAGGAAACTAGTACTTACCAACCAGTGCCATACGCAGACACGGATAAGGGAAGAGTGTAGAAAGGGAAAGAGAGAGAGAGAAAGAGAGAGAAATAGAGGAAAGAAAGAGACAACACTAAAAAAAACGGTGAAAAGGAACGAAACTTGGGAAGCACTCAGTTAAGGGCGAACCGCCGGACATCTCGATTGCGATCAGGATAGCCGGCGAAAGCAAGCACTCACGATGGGACGGAAAAAGATACAGATTTCCAGGATAACGGACGAACGGAACCGACAGGTAAGGTTCCTCTCGGCTATTCCTTCCTGCGACTACAATAAACAAACTATTTTCCACCACTTGTCTTTAGGTGACTTTCAACAAGCGCAAGTTTGGCGTGATGAAGAAGGCGTACGAATTGTCCGTGCTGTGCGATTGCGAGATTGCACTGATCATCTTCAGCAGCAGCAACAAGCTATATCAGTACGCCAGCACGGACATGGACAAGGTGTTGCTGAAGTACACGGAATACAACGAGCCGCACGAGTCGCTGACGAACAAGAACATCATTGAGGTACTTCTAACGGTGTGACTGCTGAACCTTTGACCTCATTGACAAACCGTTTATTACTGCACTAGCGGGCGTGCGTGTTATTGCGTTTTGTTGCGAGTTTTGATTGCTTCCTTTTTGTTTTTGCTTTCTAACCTGTTTAAAATGATTCGAGCACTGTAATCGTCTCACGATTCCAATACGTTGCGATTCCGATTAGCACTAACACTTTGGTTTGATTGCATAAACTGAGCAGAAGCATTAGTCCCCCCCTTTGTCAAACATGTTCGCGTACACTTTTTCGAAGGTGCGCTATTAGCCTTGAGTTTTCCATGTGGTTGCATGCGCGTTATTATCTCTCAGTTCCGCAAAAGAAGGTGCTGGGCACTAGTTGCGTTTTTTGTCTTCGTTTGTGTGCGGTAATATTGTGGTGAAACAGTGAAGCCAGCGGGAAAGCGTCTCGCCGAAAGCCACCCGGTCCGTATTCTTGTAAGGCCTGTCTGCTTACAGTTGCAGGTAAACGCGCAGAAAGAAAACAAAAATGGCACCATGTCACCGGACTCGCCGGAACCGGAGGACAGCTACACGCTAACGCCACGCACCGAGGCCAAGTACAACAAAATCGACGAGGACTTTCAAATCATGATGCAGCGGAACCAACAGCTGACGGCGGGCGGTGCTCGACCCAATATGGCCACGAACAGCTACTCGTTGCCGGTATCGGTACCGGTATCCGTTCCCGTGATCGGCACGTACAACGACTCGATGCTGCAGAGCAGTCCACAGATGGCACACAATAGTATTAGTCCACGGCCCTCCAGCTCCGAGACGGATTCTGGTACGTGCAATCCGGGCAGGCTTCTCTCCTTTGCCACGCTCACCTAACGCATCCTTCTTTCTCGTTCCAGTGTATCCTTCCGGTGGTATATTAGAAATGTCGAACGGCTATCCACATTCTGCGTCGCCCCTCGGCGGATCACCCAGTCCCGGCCCGAGTCCAGGTATTGGCTCTCATCAGGCGCATAACAATAACAATAACACCCATAACACGCATAACAAAAGTAAGCATGGTTTTCCTTTGCGTTTTCATTAACTGCTTAATACTTGTGTGCACTACTGCTTTCCTTCTGACCATTCTCTCGAGTTCCCGCGGAACCCTTTTTTTTGCCCCTAAAAAAGGAACAGCGTCTGTATAACGGTAACCACGCGAAACTCGAACTGAAAAACATCCATGGCTACCTACGCGCCTCGCGATTGCTTAATGTAAAAGTTTACTTAATTCAATTGGTGCTCCTGCGCGAAGAACTCTCGTAATGTCAAATGCATATAGCGTGACATTGCAATTATGATGCCAGCCCACACAGAAACACATACACGCACCCTCCACATTGGGAGAGAAATGAAAATCGCAAACAAAACAAAAAAACAAAACCAGGAAGGTATACTGTTAATGCGAATCTATTAATATGGCGCTCAAAAGTTCAAGGGTTACCATCCCCCACGGTTTGTTGCGGCAGTTGCATCCGGAAATGCATTAAAAAAACTCGAACCCATTTGCTCCTCCAGTATATGCATTCGAGTGTGGGGGTTTATGCATGTGTGTCTGGGTGTGTGTGTGTGCGTAGCAATTGATCAAAGAAAGATGGCGGGAACTGGTAGTGTGTTGTGGCAGTTAAAAAGGATGTCGTGCATGGCGGATAAATAATGATTGCGGCAAAGAGGAAACCTCAGCTGCACCGGAACTGGTCGGAAAGGATGGTCAAAGTGTGTGGCGACCTTTTTAACGAGCAGCTTGCATGCGCGTGAAAGAAATGTTTTCGTCCCACCTTTGCAATTTCTTCATTATTATTGCCTTGCGTGTGTGTGTGTGTTTGTGAGCCTTTGTTAATAATTTTGCAAATTTACACTAATGATTCCAATGAAGTCGCTATATTCCAAGCGTCCCGGAAGTGTAGGACGGCTAGCATGGCCTTGCTCTGCGCTGTGTGATGTTTGAGTTATAGTGCGTGTACTTTTTGCGTAATGACATACTAACGACGACGGCTTGCGGATTGTACGAAAGCTAGTCGTGATAAAAAAGCCGTCGAGAACGAGAGAAAAGCGAAGGGAAATAGTAAGCACAAGTAGTAACAACAGTAATCGTCAAGTATCGTACTTTCAAACAGAGTTCCATTTCGATAATGCAGTGCAAACGATAAAACAGAGTCCGTCAGGTGGTAGCGGCAGTTCCGGATCACGGTCGACAAACCTGCGAGTAGTGATACCGACCCCGATGAACCCGACCATTACTGCAGATGACATCTCGTACGTGGAAGTAAGTATTTTCCATGTTCTCGCTCTGTTGTGTAATGGCTAATGCATACCTTTTTCTTGTCACGTAGCAGCATTCGCGGCAGCAAACGAATTTAAATACACCGGTAGTGGCACTGCAGACACCGATACCGGGACTTACGAACTATACTACCACGCTTGGCTCATTCGGTGCACAGGACTTCTCGCTCAACACGGACATAATGATCGGACCGTGGGGTGCGGCATCAAGCCATAGCCAAAACACGTCTGCCGCGGCCGCAGCAGCTGCCATGGGCAGTCTTCAGCACTCGAGGTAGCTATACGATTCTATCGCCATACCCGTGCGTTACGTTTTCAGCAAAGAGATCGGAAGAGTTACACAAACAACTCCTCCATACGCACGCATTTGTATGTGTTTGCGTTGGATTTAAGCTTTTGGTGCGTTAATTGGCGTTGCACTTACTCAGAATACTTTTCAGCGGTTTGCCCCATCTAGCTGTGTCGAACAGTACTCCGCCGCCATCAACTTCGCCGCTGTCGGTGAAGATTAAGGCCGAACCGATCTCACCGCCCCGGGACCACCACAACACGTCACATCATCACGGTGTGCCTGGCGGTGGTGTCGGTACCTCAGCGACCGGTGGATCAACAACCGGTGCAAATGGCGTCCAGTCGGCGGGAGCATCTGCCAGCAGCAGCAGCAGTGTCAATGCGACCGGCAACAGTAATAACGGCAGTAGCAACAGCAGCAGCCAACAGAATGGTGGTGCCCAGCAACTAACTGCGATGGGCAATGTGGTTGTGAGTGGTGGAGGTGGGGGAGCCGGTGCAAGCTCACTTGGGGCCAATCTTAACCATAGCCACCTGATACATTCACGACCTTCTTCAACCGGCCACCTAACACCGACACCGGGTAAGTAAAAAGATAGAGGTCTTTTCGACGACTAGACCAAAATGGATCAAATCTAGAACTATCTGACTGACTCGTTGTTTAACAGACTCTTATATGCCTCTTGGTGGGCACCTGACAGGTTCCGTGACGCCAACGAACGCACCCTCGCCGGTGGACATCCGACATCTCAGCACGGGCGGTAGCCACCTTCCGGAATATGATGCACCCTCTTCACAGGCGCATAAAAGACCAAGAATATCGGAGGGCTGGGCCACATAGCCCCTAAAGACTAGCGGCGGTACCGGTGCGGGCGCTGGTGGGAACCGTGGGGCGGATGGTTCAGCGTGCTACCTAGACGACAATTCAAACCATGTGGTAGTGATTTCGGACGCAGACGGAAACAACACGGCCGAAAGCACGAACAACAGTGTGGCGAACTTTACGCATAAGCTTCACCAGCATCTGCACGGCCACGGTGGCGCTCACCAGTATCATCACCATCTGCAGCAACAGCACCAGCACCAGCAGCAGCAGCAGCAACAACAACAACATTCGTCTCAACTCCTGCATCCCTTCTATAATCATCATCAGCATCACCATCATCTTGTGCAGCATCAGCATCATCATCACCAGGCTGGAAGTAGCAACAGTAGCAACCATGGCTATTCTAGTCAGCCTACGTCACCATATCATAACCACAACAGCAACAGCAGTGAACCGAAACATCTGCAGGGCAGTCATTCGCCTTCGCCGGGCGTGACACCGGTCCCATCCGGTTCCATGGACGCTCAATCCCAGGCAATGGCGATGCAGCAACACTACTGAGTCGCGGCACCACCGAGAGCTTAATTAAATTCCTCTGGCAGATGCGTCCCGAAGACAAACGGATATTACAGTTAATGATGTCAATGGTACTGGAATGAAGAGAAGTCATTACGATAAGCGGAGACTCTTTTTATCTGGTTATTAAACCGATCTAGCATGGTCCAATTTTGACGCTCACGATAAAGATCCACGTCAATTTGAAGCATGAGATTGTGGGGATTGAGAATATGAATTAGGAAGAGCGGAAAACTAAATGAAGAGAAAGAGGGAGAGAGTAAGATAGGGAAAGATAGAGAAAAAGTAAGAAAGCAAGACTTTGTTGAAAATGAACAGATAAGTCAAAGATCTCCTTGTGAAAAAATGAGCACGACCATTCAATACTTACCTTCACTATGATTGTATACGCCGTATATGTGTGTATCTGTATTTGTATGTGAGGTTGTGGCCATAATGTATGTTTATCCTGTGGCGTGCAACAAGGGCCCCGCAAAAAGGGGATATCCTGAATGATCGGTTTCTACACTTGCTCTAAAGATCGGCAAATCTTCCAACTTGTACACGTCCATTGCAAGGGACACAGACAATGAGTTTGAGCCGCATGTAACCGAACCGGATTCCATCTCGTGTTGCATGTTTGATTCTGTACTTTCATATGCATGTGACTGTGTTTGTAAGTTTTTTCAAGTCTCATCGTTACCCTTAAATCCCCGCTTCTCTAGCACAGACATCATGGTACAGATCGGTATGTATTAATAGGCCAGGGCTTTCATGATCACCTCGCTCTGTCTTTATGTGCATAAGAAAATAAAACAAATTGGTATCCATCCCGTAAGCCAAACATATCAAAGCACATAAAGCCGGGCACTGTGATGGATGTTCGCTTGAACCATAGTGTATACAGCTGTTCCTGGTGTTGCCAATGCTGGTGAAACAAAAATTCTATATCGACAACAAGATCTTTACAACAAAGAGCAAAATAATATAATTATCTATATCTACAATCATCAATGTAATACTGAGGGAGGGTAAGGAAACAAAAAAAAAACCCAATAGCTATTGTTGATTTGTTGCAACTAGAGAGACAAAACCAAGGAACAAATGCAAAACCCGTCTACGTAGTAGGAAATAATGATAGATATTTCATGTAGTGCAAAACAAAAAACAAAAAGCAGAAGAAGAATAATTAAACAAAACTAAGTCGTAAAGTGCCGATCAGCAGTGCGGCAAGCGAAACAGCAGATAAACATACTAAACAAAGTAAAGCAAAAAAAAAGAAGAAAGAAACCTAGTTTGTGTGCCATTAATAGGATAACTTCTCTGTATATTTTACTATAGAGTGGGAAAAAAAACAAAGAACAAAATAGCATAATGCGAAAACAGGATGATAGAAGACAAGAAGGAAAGCGTCGCAAAGGACAAACAGATTAGCCTTAGTGGGAAGAAAAAAGTCATACAAAACGGAGTCGACCAGGAAAGGAAAAGAAGCACCGGATACACACATAGATCAGTAATATGAGTCATTTACAACATAGTATGAGTCTGAAACAGACTGTGTGCATATAAAGTGCGCGCCTTACATACATTGCAGTGTGCGCACTCACTCTCACACACTTTGCTGTGCGCCGATAGAAATGTAACATTCAGTATGTTGTGTACCCTCCTTTTGTTTTCATTGTTTGTTAGTTATGTTTTCCCTTCCGTTTGCTTATTCGATCCTTTAGTTTGTGTATGGTTTGTTCTTCTGTGTTGGAAGTGTAGGTATTTTCTTACTGTTTTAGTAAAACAAAGGAATCAATGCACACGTAGGCAACATTCAGAGAACAATGGGGAAAAGGTGTGAATGTTTACATGCGTAACAAAGGCGTAAGGCGTCGTCAAACACCTGGTGCAACAAAATAGTTTTGTAAGTTTTAAAATTTGTTTTGTTTCATTGCTTTCGTTCACGTGCGCCTTGTCACTGTGAAAGCTAGTGCGTGCAATAGAACTAGCAGTAAAGTGTAGTAGTTAGCAGTACTCGTAGCCGGTTTGTAGCATCAGTGTGTGCTGCTAGTGGTGTAGTACGTCCTGTTCTAGAACGGGGCAGTTTATAAGATATTGCGAGACCGATTGGACGACGGTGTAGGTTTAGGCTAGTGCTACAAAGAATGATATTTATTTGATCTACTCTATTGACTACCGCGTAACAAAAGGTTTAGGCTACACAAGTGTTTGCCAAGTGTTTTAATTTTTTGTATCTTATCACTTTAAAAGTCCATTTTTGCAACCCCGCCATGCCATGTGCTGATTTGGTGGCTGTTTATGCCCCCAATTCATGCATTCATTCAATACTTTCATTTGAAATATTGTATATTGCGGTAAGAACGAAAGCGAACAGCAGCAGCAGACAGACACACACACAAACTCCGGGCGACCCGTGCGCTGTTTGAAGTTAGATTTCATTTACCGAGCCACCCAGAAGTGAAAACAAAACAAAAAAGATTTATGAGGGAAGCAAGAGTGGCTGATATTGATGTGGTGCGAGTAACCTTCCACAAAGCAAAGCGGCGCACTTAGAGAACGGTACTGGCCCGGGTTCGGCAAACGTGTTCTAACGACTGCTGCTCGTATACTCCGAGAGTAGGTTGAGACTAGTGTTTTCTTCCTTTCCAGTCATGTAGTTATATAGTTTAAATAGTTTTTTTTGTGTGTGTGCGCGTCACGATACATCCCGAGTAAACGGATTTAAGAAAAAAAGTTAGAAAAGTTGAACCGCAGAATGTGAGACAGTAAAAATGATCTTTGATTTCTTGAATATGGTTTGTTTCTTTTTTGTTTTGGTGTTATTGTTTTGTTCTTAGCTTTTATTACATTCCCTTTGTAAGTATTTTTTTTTTCATTATTATTTTACATTTCTCAAAGCCCCCACTGGTGTATCACACCTATTGCTGTTACGGAATGCTTTACCGTCGTTCAAATAGTATCCCACCACGGACATCGATTTGTAGTAACGTTGGCGTAGCAACTTATGGGACAACAAGGGGGACAGAGAAGATAGCTTGCCTTGTCGCAGATGTAGATAACGTCGTGCGTAAAAAGGCGACTGTATGTTATGTAACACAACGTGCTTAGCAAATTGTCCAAGCTCTCTCCAACACGGGAAGGAAACATTCTTGTACTCAAGGAAGATCGAGTATAAAAGATGTCAAAAAGAATCCCTCCAGCAATCGAAGTTTTGCCAGAAGAACCAATCATATAAATTCGACGGTTTTGCTAGGCAACATCTTCGGTTCTACCGAAAATTTTGATAACTATGTTCAATATGTATGATATGTGTGTGTGTGTGTGTGTATGAGGAAAATGATGGAAAATTGCTCACCAACCATACACGAATTGTAAGGAAGATACTGTGGCACGTGAGCTTTAGCTGGAAACAGTAGAAACATCTGACAAAGGTGTCCTTTCCTATCTACCACCCATTACCAAACGGCCCCGTTGTACGTCCCGCTTGAGATAACTAAACTTTCTGTTAGTGTTACCACCTTAGTCCCTTTAATTCGATGGAGTTCCGATAGCCATCATCTACCCATTTTCACCGACTATTTGGAGCAAGCCGGGTGGTGGCTTCGCTAGTGGTGATGGATAAAGAAAATTTTCCCCGATTGGGAAATTGATAATAAGAAGCCACGATAAACACGAAACAAGCGATTCGTCGAAATTTGTATGAATGTTAATTATTACCTCCACTTTGTAGATGCCTTAAACACAGTGCCTATGTACAAAACAAGAAAAAAACAACATGAGAAGAATAGGGAGAAGGAGAAACAAAATCGCGTAAACAAATGAAGCAGAAGCCAATGTCCCAATAATTGAAACATAACTAAAGAAAACACGAAACAAACCGGAATGGAAAGGAATGCAAAAACAATTCTAATCATAAAACTCTCTGCAAGAGAACTCCTACTCGTTTCCTAAAACTAAACAAACAAAGGCAGGAAAATTGATCATATTTACACAACCAAAAAAAATACGCAAATCGTTGATCTTTGTTCAAAGGATATGATCCAAGCCAACAAACGCCTAACGTTGCACGTTGTTTAGCAGACTGTGCGTGTGTGTGGACACAGCTTTGTTACATTGATCATTACCCCCCACCACATCCTTCCTTCCCCCTGCCCCCATTTACCTGTGATTGATTGAATAGTTTTCCGAACAAAATGCGGATAATATAGAACATGTATTGCATCGTACTGCGCATTTTCCGTGGCGTGGCGCATTCCCCGTTAACGTAACCGTTAGTTTGCTATTAATCAATTAAGGATCTCTGTACCAAATGGATTGCTTAAACGATGGCTTACCACCACCTACATACTAATTGAAAACTTTGATATTCATATTTGCCATTTGCTGTTGGAACATGTTGAACAATCCAGTCCCGAGTCCGAGTCCCGAAAGGCCCATCAGCGATAGCTGCTGTAGCAGTGGATCGACCATTCCTTGCCGTTTTGGGTTCTGAGCAAAATGCCTAAAGCCAGACGAAAGCACATAGTTACCATTTGAAACTGAGGAAAACACGAGCGAAACGAAAGGATACAGTAGAATCCGTTCTGTCCAGAAGCGGAATAATAGTAGAGTTCTCCCCGTAGGAAGAAGGGTATTCGCGGAGCCAAGGCGTTAGCAGTAAGCACCCTCTTCTTGCATGACGCTGACCTGATCTCTGAGCACTTATGAAACGAGCCTGAAACAAATGAACAAACCTCCGCGGATGATGCAAAACATACGAAATCGAAAGAAACCTTACATTAGTAACTATCTCTTCCTGCGATTCCTGAACGCCACGACGAGTGCAAGCAAAAACCTTATTTATCGAGCGTAGTGTACCCGAGTGCTGAGACTAGATTTATATATATACATAGGCAAAGGATAGTGCGAAAGCTAGCCGATAGAGCGAACGAGAACGGTGTGACGAAATTGTACAGGGACCAGCAGAGTTTCCCATTGATAGATGATGACACTAGCAGGGGCACTCCCCAGGAAGCCAGTATGAAGCGCATGGGGGGTCACACTATGCGTGTACACATGTAGAGGACAAACGGAATCACGGACACACCCACATACGGACACTTTAAAACAAACCCAGGCACATAATGCTGTGAAACATTAGTTAAGGTTAAGGTTGGCTCACGGATTCCCAAGCTCTACATCTTTGCAGAGCGCCGGATGTAGACGGATTGATGAATTTGTACAAAAAAAAAAATGGTTCATAGGACAAGCGCGCTAGCACAAACTTACGAAAGACTAGCTGATGGGAAGGTAAAAACGGAGGAACAAAACAAATACGACAACATGCTGTGCCTGTTTAAAGCATAAAAGGAAGAAAAACGTGGAAGCGAAACATAAAACAGAACCAATTGAAGGAGCAAAAACTCGGTTGGCAAAGTTCAAAGAACTTGAAAGACGGAAGCTCGGGATGCATAAACAAAAGTCCACAGCAGAGATTGGAAGGAGTTGAAGGAGATATAATTTTCTAAAATCATACAAAGGTAACACAAAACAAAAACCCAAACTCAAAAACCAAAAACTCAATGAGCTTAGTGTAACACGAGATGAAACAAGATCATAAGAACGATGTGTATCTGTGTGTCTCTTGGTGTGTGCGTGTATGTTTGTGTATAGTGGTAAAGCCATGATGAGTCGTTGGGAGTGGACTTTGATGGCAACGATCAAGTGAAGATTATATGCTGTAAAGGACGATGTTGCCCAAAACTCGA
The DNA here is from genome assembly GCF_943734725.1 of Anopheles marshallii. Classification (NCBI taxonomy): domain Eukaryota; kingdom Metazoa; phylum Arthropoda; class Insecta; order Diptera; family Culicidae; genus Anopheles; species Anopheles marshallii. The sequence continues at coordinate 83,365,195 of NC_071327.1, forward strand.
TGTTCCTTTGGTGTAATCCCGACCCGCTGCGTACGTGGAATTTCGGTTCTGTGATTTCATACAATTTGCATTTGGCCACGGTGTGGTACGAACGTACACGATCTTGCACATGATCGTGAAGAGGAGATGTGCATGGTGTAATCAAGTGATTCTCCTTCAGTGTACAGGACATCTAAGTGATACACAACGTACTTTGTATGTTTTCCATCCTGATCTCTAGGATATTGGACATTTGCAGTTATTTGTTTCTCTTTCTGAATTTAAAACCAAGGCGATACACATTGGTACCTTGCAATAAATGTAATGGCGTTAGGGTCGCTGATCGCGCCTGAGATGAGAGCCATTGATCCTTTGAATTTGTGCAACCAAAGATGTTATACTAAAATCGTTATAGATTTCATTCATTTACCACGGGGATTGTAGGGACCGTAGTCTGTTTGGGTTCGAACGTTTATGAGGCGACCCGTGTTCGCACTGTTTTTGTTGTAAAGTTTGCAAGTTATCGCTTCCCAAGCGGAACCGAATACGTTTATATTGAAGGAATCTCATCTCGAGGACAGTTATATTTTTTATATACATACGTAAACGATGAAACACACATGTAGAATCAATGGGTTCCTGTATTCATTCATTTGTAATCAACCCCTTTCCAACAGTCCACCCCCGTTATCATGTATATTGGCGGTGTGTGCATGTCTATAGGCGTACCAACCTTGGAACTTACACTGCAGGCGACGATGCTGCACTGAAACGAGAGAACATGAGAGAAGAAAAAAAAAACACAAATAAATAAATATATTAGATGTACAAAAATGGGGATTGCGTTTGGTGTGCCATATTTAGACATTATCATTCGAAATAAAATTTAACAAAACCCCCACAACATGTTTGCGTTTGTCAAGAATTCAGCAAATAATTATCCAACGATCGTGTTTGATCTTGGCCAGTTTTGCGTTGGTGTGCGCAACATCATCGTGCGAGGCTCGGTTTGCGTGATTGTACAGAACAAAACAGCAAACTTCCCATCGCAGCAGCAGTGTTGCATGAGTCAGTGAACTGCGCGGACACTTGACGCATTAATTCCTCGCGATGGAAATACTCGTTGTGGTAGCGGTGAAAATATTTATCATCCTATTCCTCCTTGGTGGGTACTTTTTCGCTCGTGCAGTCAAACAAAAGCGAATGGGTACGTATAATATACGAATGCTAAATGGATCGCACAGTAATGCAGTGGGCATGATTTGCGTTCGTGTTTTGCAGCTACGGTTATGGTGACGCAAGAAGTACCCGGTCAAGGATTTACTAATCCCGTCGCTGTACACGTGGTGGATGCTCAGCAATACAATCCTTTGGGGTTTGCACATCTTACAAGAAATAGTTCCATGCCAGTTCCTGCTGCACATAGCATGAAAAATGAAGCTACAAAACATTGAACAAACAACCCTCGTACTCTACTGTTGGATGTTGAATAAAACGAATATTTGCTGTTAATTTGCGGTGAAATAATGTGGAATATTAATAAAGCATGAAATGCGCCGAAAAGGAACATTTGATTTGTTTATTTTATCTTTGATACCAGCCAAAACAAACAGGCCGGCTCCCAAGTAACAAATCTCATCACTCACACCAAGGTGTGTATAGCAAGGGGTTCGGTGATGCAAATACCTTGTTCAATTGCTTAGAATTTTTATTTTAGGGTGCAGTCAATCGTGAAATTACGCTGTATGACACAAAATAGCTGTTAATATTGTCTATTATGAATGGATAATGCTTTTAGCCTACATTCGAGCAATATTTACGTGGAAAATAACATTTAAACCAGCGATCTCTTTGGTGAAGCAGTACTGTCAAAAGGGCAGTGTGTCAAAAAGGGCAACCCAATCAACCGCGGATTGGAGGAAAATGAAAAACAAAGCGTGATTCATAACAACCGCCTGTCAACTTGGTGGTTCCTAGGCGACATTTTTCTTGGTGGCCATAAAAACAAGCAAAACGCACAATTTAGTTAACCTTGAAACAAAACACGACCAAAGAACGTTGCAACATTGTTTACCACTTCCGCTTGACGCGTGAATAGTTACAGTAGCCAGCGATGGATTTCGTGCCGTTCGTGCTCACGGCTGGTATTATCTTTTTCCTCCTGTATTGGATGGTGAAATGTTGCTGTACAAGGCGCACTAGTCAGGGTGCGGTGATAGCAAGTAAGTACATTCCGTGTATATAATAACGTGTTGTCGGACTAACCCGCTGATCTCATCGTTCCTCTCGTACGGCATTATCATTACAGCACCCATTGTGATAACTTCGGAAGTTCATCATGTTACACCGGGAACTACCCAAGCCGTACCGGCTGGTGCGATCATTCAGGGACATTCGACTGGAACATCCGCGTATCCGGTAACGCAGACCGGCTTTCCTGCCCTTCCTGTCCAGCAACACTCGGCACCCTTTCCCGCGCAGCCGTACATGCAACACTATCCACTGCAACAGTCAGGTGCACCAGCAGTACCAACGCCGGAACATGTCGGTGCTGGAACTGTACAATTTCCGGCACTTCCTCCACAGTTTGAATATCCTGCGCCTCCGATGGCATCCGCACCTCCGGCCGGCCCTACGGTAGGTGCTGCGATGGTTAACCCACCCAGCTACGACCAGGTGGTGTCGGAGGCATACCCTGTCCAGGCACCGTACAATCCAAACTACAAAGGTTAACAGAGCGACTTACAAGCATTTCGAAAAGCAACTTAAAATCAGGTTAAGGGCGGAACGGGAAATGAAAACACTTTAAGACGAATGGAATCCTTCCGTCATGCCAGTTACTTCCAGTTCTTCCCTGGAATGCATTAGACTGTACCGTGTAAGAAACTGCTAAGATGTCACTTCCAGTAGTAGTGCATGATGTTATTGCATCACAATCCGTGGACGTGTCATGGAGTAGAATACTCGTAAACTATATTCGCTAACGAATGCGAAGATTTGTTAAATGTTTAAGCTTAAAGTCAGTTTATGATGAGATCGATCAATATGAAATATATATACAATTAAAGTTGAAATCCTGCTTGTTCGCTAATATACGGTTGTATTGTTCCGGTTTTGCGTTTTTTCTATACCTGCCGTTCATTGCCATGCCGCTGCAGACAATCGTGATCGATTGCTGGTAAGCATCTCAACACATGTGCATCAGGCAAATGGCTGAAATTACGGCTAGATCACCTAAAACGTATTGGAAAAAATCGCTAAATTTTATCAGTTGTGCACAGAAAACATTTAAAAAAGTTATCGTAAATCGATAGACGAAGAAAATAGATATCGTGAGGCACTTAAGAGATTGCATCGCGGGAGAGTTTGCTTCGCTCCTGGAAAAAAAATATCTGGAAGAATTTTGTTATTTAAAAGTGTCTTTTGAGGTTGGTCTACAGTAATCTGAACAGTAATTGTAGTACAGGTTAAGAATTTTAAATTAATTTAAATGTTTTGCTGAAGACTGACAACCTTCCCCTATTGGTCACAAGATAAGATTGATAGACTTAGTAACGTTCTGCCAAGACTCGCCGATTAACCGAAAGAAAGAAAGGTGTGATATCGTTATCATGTCATGATGGATGTATGATATTAAGTCGTTTCTGTTTTGATTTAAGCCGTCTTAATCCTTATATCGATACCGAAACCTCTTAACGTTTTGTTTCATACATTGGTACCGTAGACCTCTTGGTTTCCCAATTCAAGTTTCTGACAGGTGAGCCGTTTCTGATTCCTCCTGCATTAATAGATGAAAAAATATGCCCGAACTATCGGTTAACTGTACACAATTAATTTTTCAACACTAATTGTCGAAATAGAGCTTTGGGAATGCAGTGCCAGGCAATCTGTTAAGAATGACGGCAATCCAGCAAGGGAGAATAATCACATCATCGAACTTACCAATCCACTTGCCTCGTTTGCGATGCGTTTCACTCTCGTTTCGCTACTGGGCGACTGGACGCGCTAAAAAAGGAATGCGTCCGCATTCGATGCACTCTCCCACCAACGATGTTCTGCAACTACTGCATTCCAATGCGATACACACCAGCGCCATACAATGTTTTGCAATGTGTCGTCATGTGAATGTGTGTGTGTGTGAGTGTGCAACAGCGTGAAAAGGGTTCGAAATATGTACCAATCTTCAGCGAAACTCACCCGGTGGCGTAGAAGATTTTTTATGGCCAAAGAAAAAACAGTCAGAACAGAACAGAAAAAACAAAAAATAGCCAAATGCCAAAGACGGAGTGGTTCTACTACGATCTGCTACTATTACTAACACACGTACGCACGGCTCCCTTCCAGTTCAGATTGCGTGTAGCGTGTACACGATCACATGGCGCTTTATTTGTAAACATTACGACTCACGGTTGTTGGGAAAGCTGAGAGGGGGATGCGTTGCTTGAGTGTGGGTCGTTCGGGGGGCACAAAATTGAATGAAAATACATCCCATTGGGTGCGATCATGATGATCTTGACGATCTGTATATTCCTTCGAAGTGAGAATTGTCAACCCAAATTCCTACTTCACTGTTGGAACTTGGCAAAGGTTTACTTTACATACGCCGTTCCTACCGTTTGTTTGAAGCCCCCTCGAAGCTCTAGTGCTGCGTTGTGCGGGAAAAGCTCCCAGCGAAGAAACTGGTTTCGCTCGTTTTGGTGCGATGGTTCATACCCTGCACGGCAACGTCTTCGGTAAAGGTAAAGGCGCTGACGTACGTTGCATGTAGTTGTACGATCGAGCCACTATAGGACTGTCGGGAGAATTGAAACCTTCGATATGCTTCGAAAACGTATAAAATTGCAGAACTGAGGCTCATCCCCCATATTTACAACATAACTATCAAATGTTGCAAAATCATCGAGAAAATTTTAAATTTTTGAAATAATCAAAGATTCGCATGATCAGTAAAACAAACATGTTCTTACCGCTGTTACGACCATATTGCCTCAGAGTATCTTCAGAATTGCACATCTGCTAAATACATAAACTTCGTTTGTGCTTTTTTGCTATGTTTCCTTCCTTCGATCCCATAGTGCCTGCCCGTACAACCTCCAATGCGCCTTTGGTGTTTCGTCGCAGTATCGCGATCGTCATTCACAGCCGAGCTTTCTTACCGTCGAGAGTGTACGTTTGTTGTGCTGCGTCTTTTCGTGGGAAGCGGTTGAAATCAACAGCGGGTGGTCGATCCCACCCCACTAACGAAACAGTGCAGACGCACTCACAGACCATCAGCACCCCACTCGACACGGCGCGAGACCTGGAGTCGTCGCGCCCGTCACGAGGTTGGCTACAGGTAATTTGGTTGATTATTTTTGCTCCCGGGAAACGAAGCGACACAAGAGGGAGAAAAAATGGTAGCACCGATCTGTTGGCCGAACACTTGGGAGCAGCATCCCCCTCCCCCCGGGGTCGTAAAGTGTGCGGGACGGTATGTTTGGGGCTGTGTTAGTGTAGATCTAAAGCTCGGCGCTTGGCGCTTGGTATGTGCAGGGATCCGATTCCCATCGGCAAACCGTGTGCCCCCGTGCGCGCGCGCACGCTTTGGTTTGTGGAACAAAACAGGAACACTCACGTCCGTCCGTTCGTTCGTTCGTCTCGCCATCAGCCCGTCGCCCTTAGGAATGCCGTGAAAGAGAGTGGCCGGACTGGTGAAGCGCGCTGTGACAGTGGATTTAAACCCGATCGCTTATAGCGCGTGCGTGAGTTGTATCGTTAAAACCCTTCCAACGGCGAGTGGGAACAGACACAGGTGCAATTCAGCAGAATTAATTCCAAAATCGATCTGCTCCAACGATCTGTTGGGTGTGATTGTGTGGAGCATTGGCCAGAGTAGGTGAACAGAAAGCAGGTTCGTCGCTTACAGTCGGCCGTACTTGCAGAAGATGCGCGGTGGCCGTTGTACGTGCAAGTGTTTACCTGCGTGGCATGTGCTGTTGTGGCATGTGCGAAATTCATCGATCGTTACATCATCGATATTTTTAATGTGACGACGATGACGGCGACGATCGCAGCGAATACACAACCGCCCCGAAACCCTGCTCGTTGTGTGGTCGATGTGGACGATCGTCAAGAAGAGCATGATGTGATGGTTGCGATCTTCTCTTGTGTACATTTCCTTCGCGAAAACACGATTGGTACCGTGCAGGCTCGGTGCGGTTTTAAAGGTGAAGTTGAGCAGCGAGTAAAAAATGCATGATAAAAGCCCGAACATAGCGTCTGTGAAGTGGAATGAGCAGATGAAGCAGCAAACGAACCCCTCCGATGCTCCGTTTCGTACGATTCGAAACGGTTCGCTTCCAACGGGCTTTGGATGAGGTAGCATAATGGCATGAAGAGGAGCATAAGCGCATCTTGTACATGCGGATGGATGCATCATCTCGAGCTCAGAAGTACACACACACATGGATTACGTGGTCATATTTCTTGTCTTTAAGTGCTTCCGCGATCGTCCATCCAAAGGTGCCTTTTGATGTTGGAGCACCGCTACACCGAAAGTGGTTAAATTTTGGGAGAAACGATTACATCGAACAATCCCGCTTGAGGTTCGTTAAGTTGATGCACACCTTTAGCGGTGGTGAAAGCACCTTACAGTCCAGTTCCTGGCAATCACAAAGATGTCACTCTGCCGCTCGGGAACCTCCCTGCCTTTTGAGGTGACGGTCGCGAACCGAACCGTCCAGTTTCTCTCGCTGGCGCAGTTGTTATTTTTGGTGGCGTTCGACAAACCCCCTCGAACCTTCCCCACGATTTTCCACTTTATTTTTGGCGTGTTGGGAAACCTGTTTGGGGCTGCTGCTGCGTGGACAGTTTTTGGAGAGTATGGTGAGGTGAAGGTAAAATTCGAATAAAATTCCTTCCCGGCGTTGTTGTTGTTGGAGATGCGGTGCGAAACTTTCACAAAAAGCGACAAAACGATGACCGGTTAATCCGGCCGGCCGGTGGAGTTCTATGAAAGCCACCCCTTTTCCCCTCCCCGCCAGCTGCCGGCCCCCATCTCGTCCCTCTGCCCGTCTCAGCACAATTAATATTAATATTCTAATGAGCCACATGAGCGGGACAGGTTTGGTTGACGGCCGGTGCGCGAAAGCCTGTTTTTGTTGTTGCAGTTTCGTTCACATTCCCCTCCTCGTTGTGTGTGCCCTTCCACCACTGTTTACCAAAAGGACAAGCCTTAAATCTGGGCTCCCCGCTGCCAAAGAACCGCGTGTGGAATTTCTCAACGGAGGGAGAACTGAAAAGAAAGGAAAAAAAAAACGCGAGAAAAATGACAACTGCGCAGCCTTGAACGCCTTCTGGCCGAGCGGGCGCAAGGTTCTGATTGGTTTCTCGTTCGCTTTGCACCGTTTGTTTGCGGTCTTACGCGAGCGTATGATCGTGATTCTAATGCCAAAGGCCGTCACCACTACTCGAAACGTAGACACTATGCAAACGGAATTTACATTTGCCTGCTTTTATTGGCTCGTTGTTTGCGGGATGTGAGTGGCACTTTGAGCCAAAACGGCTGTAAAACGTGTACCTTTTGCTGGACGCCATTCTTGTTCACCATTGGCCAATGAGTTTCGTTTCACTGAATACCTCTAGTTCACTCTGGCTGAGGTTTCAATTTCAGCCGAATCTAATTGTTATATAAATTAGAAATTAATGTGAGCACTTCAACCATCGACCTTGAGGCTCCCTCACTTTCACTGCAGTGAGAAAAATGCTACTCAAATAAAACGGCCATTCGCTTTCCCTGGTTTTCCTTTTACGGACAGCTAACGAAACGTTAGTTTTTCACCGTGTGTTACGCAATACGCGCGTCTTCCGGTTCTCATTAGTTAGCAGACCGGCCGAATTGGAAATAACTTTCCTTACGTTCCTAATTAGTTCCCCCGGGGATCAGCTCTACTACATGATCTTCCCATAAACAGCGAAGAGCTTCTTCGTAATGATCGATAGAAAAAAAAGTGTCGAATGCCCTCTTTTTGTAGCACCCTCTATTTGTACATCGTTGCGTTAGTACACCAAATTTAATTAACACCGAGGGCTCCAGATCAACCATGGCGCAACGATGATCAGATGATGGAAGTGACCCCGTGCAACAACGGAACGCATGACATTGCAACACACGCGTGTGTGAGCGCACCTGCTTCAAACTTGATTACCTTCAAGCAGGCCGTCAGCTCCCGCGAACTCGTCGAGACGGCAGATGACAGGCTTCCAGAAACGAACAAATAGACATCCACCGATGTGGAGGTTCTAGCAGCGAGAAGGTTGAACAAGGTGAGCGAGGTGAGGTCGAAGCGTCATGTGAGCCCATTCAGATGCCTGAGTGTGTGTGTGTGTGTGTATGATGACGCGATGACGTGAGTTGCAGCCTAAAAATGGAAAATGCAATCATTAAGCGAATCGCGTTCGCTACCGCCGCACAGTTCCGGTAGAGCACCTGACCGGACTGTGACCATGATGCTGGGTGATACGTACACGATCATGTTTTACCGCATCGACACGTGACCGGGGAAAATTGGCCAGCAGGTCTGATGGAACGTGTGTGTCGTCGCATTCTCCGATTTCAGTCACTGGTTGCTGCTAACTGAAACGGAATATACCCGAGAATGGACAAAGTATTTGGGAGACCGGAACGCAATGTGATAGGGAGTTTGAGAGAGTTACTTGGAACAGTTGCTGTGGAAACTGTCAATGAGCTTTGATGGTGTTTGGTAATTAATTTCCTTTCGTTTGGCTCTTATCTCCCTGGCTTGAAATGGAAATTTGATTGGAAAATTTGAATTGCATCTCCACCATCACGTTTCGGTCCGGTGGAGTGTGAAACTTTCCATCCTTTTTCCGGAACTGTGCATTTGGGCTGTGAAAGATGGAAAAGGGAAGCGAGAAGCATCATCATTCGCCGTAAAAAAACACACATCAAAGATCCAACCAAACGCAATCTGCTGCCAATGGGAATGATAACATGGCGCACGAATCCTGCGCGACTGAGGAATACAATGAACTTGCCGGGGCTGGTCGCGTGTGCTTATGCACCGCTGTTGCACTCTTTCGTTCGTGTCATGAATTTACATTTTCCGTTCCGTCCGATTTCCCCATTCTTTGTTCATCGTTGTTGATCATCCCTGTGCTGATCTCTCTTTCTTCTCTCTACCGTCTCATCCCGACTACAGATCGCATGCAGGCACCAGAAGGGGTCTATAGTGTCGGCTGGTGCTAATCCGGCGTTGCTGCAGCTGTAAACATTTGAAACGTCTGCCGTCGTTTTATTTTCTCGCCAGATGGGCTGCTGCTGGACTGCAAAGCTATTGGCCCGACGTGTGGCATAGCCGCTAAAGGAAGGCTGCATTGAAGTTTCGTGAAATTTCTCCGTCCAGTGCAATCCCGTGATCTAGCCGCGTGCAGTTGCGGCTTGGCGCAGTGCATTCTACCGCGTTCGGTGAAGCAACTTCACTACTCGTCCAAACAAAGCAATCGCAAATTAACCAACCAGTCGGCGGCCTGCTGTGATTGACTCGCCGCGATAGTGATCGATTTGTTTTCGACACTTCATCGTCGAAAGCAGATCACGTGCCGGCGGTGTAGGTGAAGTGAATTTCTATTGCAACCGTGTGGCTGTATGCTGCTTCCATAGCCAACACAGCGCGGCGCATTTGCCTCACGATCGGCCATCAAGGAATTTGTTCGATCGATACGCGGGCGCGTTTGTATTTCGTGGTTTGTGAGTGTGAAAAGTAAAAGTGGCCATATTTCTACATGTACCGATTGGGTGTGCGAGAAGCAGAGTAAATTTGCTTGTGTGCGCGTGTGCTTGAGCCGTATGTTTGGAGCAGTTGTCAACAGGTGTCGTGAAAGTGAAGCCCTTTTCTCTACAGAACACAATTCGTGGTGAAAGATATTAAACCGTGTCGCTAACACGATCGCAACCGAATTCAAGATGGCGCACAGTGTCAGTGGCCCGGGACCCGGTTTGCCCGGGGCGGGCAGATTAATAGCACTGCTGCTAGTGCTGCTGTTGCCGCTTCTACACCGCGAGGCGGAAGCACACGTCGCACTGACGTTTCCGCCCGCTCGCAAGTACGATCTGGACTTTCTGGACAACTCACGCACGAAACCGCCATGCGGAATGCCGAAAGGTAAGTGTTCCTTCCCAGTTGGGGTGACCTTAAAACTGAGGATCACCTCGTTGCCGCTCGACGTTGTGGTCGCACAAATGCCAGGCAGGAATGAAGAAAGATGAAGCTGAGAAAGTGTTTCCTTCCGAACCCCGCAAGGCCGCAGCGTATTACTAGCAAAAAAGAGTCCATTGGCAGGGTCAATGGACGATTCCATTTCCTCCCGGTTGGGTTTTAAAAAAGTGCCAGGCAATGACAACCATGCGACGGATTAATTGCGCACAATTGCGGTTAGGCCACGGTCCCTAAATGGTGGGTTTCACGGTGGCGAAGACATTCCATTTCTATAGAGTACTTTTTTCTTACCGAGGTCGAAAATTGATATGCAAATATAACGCCCGTACGCCGGTGAGAGTGGTTTGACCGCTTCGATGTGTGCTCCTGGTGGGTTCGCGTGACACCGTGGGCTACTTTCGTACGGCTCGCCCCACCGTCAGGGGATTAGACACAGGTGGGATTTGTGAAACAGGTTGAAGAACTGGCCGAGTTCCGCCAGTAGGAAATCGGTCGTAGATGATGATGATTTTCGAATCGGATATCGGGATAATTTAAGCCTGCGTGTCACTCAATTGTGCGCGTTCAATCGTTTTATCCAAGCACCGACTTCCCGACCCGAGACACGGAAGCTGTTGTAGCTTTAGACAAACTCTTGGAGCATTAGTTCGATCGGCACGGAAAACACGGCTACGCACCGGCAATTTGCACCGTGACCTATTAACTGCAACCGGTCTGCACCAACCTGCTGCACCGAAGCAGCCGACTTCGGCCGATTGCGGTCACAAAGTGGGTGCAGCCTCACTGTTCATTAGGCAGCCCCTTCAGTTTTGAGTGCGAGTGCCGTGAAGCTTTGCGATAAAAGGTTTAGCGGGTGTGCAACCCGGACCCGTTATCTGATTAGTGTTGCCCTGGGATATTTTAAGCCCTCGTGAACTCCTTCACACATTCCACGGTAAAACCTGCACACGGCGCTCTAGACATCCATGGGCACCATATCGCTTTGCTTCGAATTCATGAAGCGAGCCCAATTAAATTTCGTAATCATTCATTTTCCAATCCCAGCGACAAGCGCGTTCGGAAGGCAATTAGAAGACCGTGTTTTTTTTGTGTGACTTTGTATAAGATCTTCGCCAGTGTCTGGCCATGCACGGGTGGTGCACGGGTAAATGATGTCGTTTTAAATTTTCCATTTTCTCCGGCACGCTGCAACTCATTAAGCTAACTTTCTTTTTTCCTGCTGCTATTGCTGTTGCTGCTCTGTCGAACGATCGTTAGATGCACGGCTAGGTATGCTCGGCATGGATTAGTGATGTATTCCTCTGTTTTGATTTTTTGTTTCGTCTCATCGTCAGCACACGCTACTGATTGAGCTGAGAAGCGATGGAATGGCGGTGATTTATGAAGCGAACGAAATTTGTTACAACACTTTATGATTCAACGAACGCGGGGCGAACAAAAAAGCGCCCGCAAGCATCACATTCCATTCACTCGATCTTCCGCTCAGCGCACACACAGACCGGAGCAGTCTGGGAGCAGCGACATAAACAGCGCTGCAACATTCAAATCCCGCGGCAAAGTTGATCAAAAACGGGGTCAAGAATCATGAACTTCCACACACAGATGACAAGCGCTGTGCGTTTGCTCGGGGAGGTTCGTGTCCTTCTGCGGGCTGCAGCGTTGAAGTCTTTCGTTTATCGAATCAAACTTCAAACAACGTTTCGGGGGTGCGGTGCGCGATGAGAAACGAATTGCTTTCGAGTGGCGAGTGGTTTGGTTGCAATCCGTTGCCACTATTCAATTGCCGGTGAACGCATTTAATGGACGTTTGCCCGAATTTTACGAAGGCCATCCTATGCGGGCGAATGAGAATCCCTTCGGTCATTGTTTTTATGCACAGTGCGTGCTTCCACTTTCGACAACATACGATTGGTATGGATGATCATGAAATTATTTCGAATACCGAAACGCGTATGTCAGGCACGATCATGTGATGCATGCCAAGTGTAAAAATGTACGAGCGATGGGAGCTGTCTTCAAGCGATCGGACGACGACTTTATTTTGCGCGCAAAAATGTTAAACGTATCTACCTACGGCGCGCAAGCACGATGGAGTTGAAGGCCAAAAGGAGTTCCTTGCGTTTCGTGGCGTGGTGGCGTTGGTGTGCAGGTACACAAACCAGGTGGCTTGGAATGCTAGATCGAATGTGGCGATTGCTCTCTCGAATGTGATTGTCCGAGGGTGGGGAGGCCAATAAATGCGCTTTAGTGGTATTGCGAATGCGTATGAGTGGGTTGGTTGAGTTTAATTGCTAATGTAAAAAATTTCTAACGAGACTCGATTGCGTTGAGTGAGTGAAGCGATCTGCCTATATTCTTGGAGCACTGTACTGAAAGCGGACATGGAATGGCATGGAAAGAAACGTTTGTTCATCGGTCGTGGTAAACTTTGAATCCATAAGTCTTGTGCGATGTGTGTGACACAAGCAACATGAATGGCATTCTAACAACACTTTGGCTAGAATTTGCTAGCCGGAGAAATACCACCAGCAATGATTGACAGTTGAAGTAGAATGTGTAGAAGGCCATTGAAGATTTTCCAAGGGAGCTATAATACATTCAAACGATTTAATCACAAGTATAGAAATCGATCTTTTATGTACAACTTCAGAATGTGTCCGAGATTATTAAAATGAAATAAGAATAGCATCTCCTATGGAGGCTTTTAGCGAAACAACAACTGAACAAAGTGTTGTGTATAGTCCACAAATAATCAACACCGACAAGCAACCGTTTGTAGTCAATCAACATTCTCCTTCGTTCAACAAGTTTTTCGTTCCGGGATGGGTGGGGGGGTTCCGATTAAAACGATCATAAATCATCGCTTGACGGATCTTCACCGATCCGTTGCACAGCAAAGTGTGCCTAAAAGGTGGAGAACGAAGAAAAAAAAACAGCTAGCCAACCGCCTGCCCAATGCTGTCCGATCCATTCTCTCCCACCATTCGTTCAATGCCGATCGAAGAGAAGATCTCAGTCCCACGTAATCATCACCCGTTTCTCCCGGGGAGGGCAATTCTTGCCATGACTGTCCGACTGACCTTCATCGTGGTTGATTCATCGTGGCACTCGAACCAGTTCTTCATCATTCGCGTACGCTCATAATTTGCGGTCGTGTTTGTTTTGATCACCTATACAGCCATTACCCATCATTATGCTTGGTTTATTTTTCCTCACCGCGCGCCCGGCGCTGTAACTAGATGTGGTAACCAATGGTGCAGGGGCTTTGATTGGTGTTTATTTTGTCTTTCCACACAATAAAAGTTGATAAAGTGCGAGTGCTAATTTCGGCACACCGCACTTGATTGCTCGCACGAATTAATTTACAATCGAAATGGGAGTAAAATGATGCGGAAAATGTGCCATATAAAACACCACATAAAACCACGCGCAATGTAAAATAAGAACACAACAGACGTATGTCGATCGAGTAATAGAAAAACGCTTGTCGGGAAAACATCACCAACGACGGTCATATGATTGACATTAGATAATAGGGAATACCCTCCTATCAGAACAGTATCTTTCGAGTACCACGCTTTATAGCCGCCGCCCCCCTCAGTGGGTCAGCTTCCGTTGACGGTATGTCAATAAATGAGTTCACCTTCGCAAAGTGCACGTTCCGGCATTGACTTAATAGGCGAATAGTAATTGCTATTGCACGCTACCAGCCACCCACCGAAGCTGCCAACGTTCTTCCGTTTGGAGGTCACATCAAGTGGGAGTCATTGTTATGCTGACAACCTTCATCTGCCCAAGTACTGCCGTCCGTAAACATCAGCGTAATCGATTGGTAGCGGTCAAGTGGGTTTGTAGCATAATTGTACTCTCTCTCTCTCTCTCTCTCTCTCTCTCTCTCTCTCTCTATCTGTTTTTGCCTAATGTTTATTACAGCCATACAAAGTTGGTGCTCTGTCGTTGAAGAATCTTTCGGTGTGAGTTCTGCGTAAATGAGTGACTAAACTAAAGTGTTTGGCAACCACATTCTTCAATGAAGGATGGAAGACACCTACACTGATCTCAGCTCGGAGGTTGATTATAAATTCCAAAAAAGCAAACAACAATGCATCATTCCCAATGGGCACCTCCTTTGCACTTCCTGCATGGCATGGCATCTCAGCTGCGTGTGTGCATTGTAAGGTTCATTTTCTGGGCCGATCGGGCGCGTCGGCGTCATGAGCGATCGAACCTCGCCAATGTTGGCGTAAAACAGAGTGGTGGTTGTGGTGTACTTGGAATTTCAATTTTTCCAAGCACAACGACCCTTTCGGTGATGCAAATGCATATTCGCGCCTTTGCGCCAGCATGAATCATGGCGATAGATCATTTCCGCCGAGTGCCGAACAAAATGACGAAGTCAGAAGAAGTCAGTTCATAGTCAGAAACAATGGAAATGGTGTAGAAAAATGCAATTCCACTACCTTCCGATCTCCTCCTCCTCCGATGGGTGTGTGGCCAGGGGCACACCGAGTAAGGGGATTTACGTTATATATACACCATTATGTTGCACACGATTACTCATCCTTTCCTCCATCGCTTGGTTACCGTTTCAGGTTCATTGAAAACGTCGTTCATCGAGGGTAGCACCTTCAACGCAACGTGGCATCTTGCCTATCCGCATCGGGTAAGTAGCAAATCGGGCTTATCGTGTCGGTGGGAAGCGCTAAACACTGATTTTAAATCACGTCGTCGAACGAATTATAAAACCAAATCAAGAGATTTTATGCTCGAGTCAGGGTCAGGTTCAGGCGGAAGCTTGGGAAAAAGGTTAAAATTCGGATCCCACTTGGGGGGGTGGGGGTGGTTTTATTCCACCGGCTAACGGGTTCGGGAGTGTTGAGACAAAAATGCTCCATAATGCTGGGTATCTTAATTTCAACCAACAGCAGAACAACAGAAAAGCCCCCGATTCGATTCGGCTCCCGACAACAACGTTCCGGAATTATTTCGGGTACCGGCAATTAGTGTCTGTTTTACCTTATGCAATAGATATTCCCGTCAGAACGTCTTTTTCTCCCGCGGGGGTTTCGGCTGCGTTTACGGTTTTCGTTACGGGTTTTCTTTGTCGCTACGGTCGGCCCGTTAAATGTCATTGACAGAAACGATGGAGACGCAACCAAACGGTGTCAGAACGTTTCGGTAGGAATAGTGTCCCAATTCTCCAAGCTTTAGGTTCGTCGTTCTTTACTTCACGGTTGGCGCGCGTTGTTTTTCGTAATAGGGTAAAATATTTATATCCATTCCAAACAATCGTACCGTTAGGGGAAAATTTACGAAAACTCCACGTTCACACCTAGCCACACCATAAACTCCAGTGTGTTTGTGTATGTGACGTACCAAACAGTTAGCAACTTTCATTCAACTCGATCGCGAGGCGTAAAAAATGACAACTCAAAATAGGACGGTTGCGTCCCTAAACGCAATCCGGATGTTAGCCAGCGTGGCCATACACGTAATTATCACGATACGAGACTGGCCCCCCCGCCGCTGGGTGTTATGCAGCCCACCGGCTTCGGCTGGGGTTTTCATCTTGATGTTCAAATCCAATTATCGACCGATCGGAAATTGGTGTTTGAACGGCGGCGTAGCATCGTAACAGTTTTCCTTTTTATCCGGACTATATGTTCAAGCCTAGCATTACGAAACGGTCTATTTTACCGTCCGCCGTTACTAAATGAGCCCTGCTGAACGATTGGTCTTGTTTGCTGGTAGGAGAAGCTTACGTTTATAATATTTTCGCTGGCACACTATGACGATTAAGTACATCTGTCGGTAGTAAAAGAAGCGTTTTCGTTTTCGAAATCTGCTATAATTGTTATGAACATCGTTCTATGACCTAATGCTAACATACTAAAAGGCCCCAATGAGCCACATTCCTAGCAACAAAGCGATTGTAACAGTGTAGCTACCAACTGTAGTGATTGCGCCGTTGATGGGTCCCGGTGTTGTCGTTCGTACCGGTGCCTCTATATAGGTGACGGCCGAGTTTTCCTTAGCGTTGCAACCACGGAAGAGACAAAGCTCACATCCACTAGCCGTACCACACTCTTGCTCACGTGCTAAGGTCGAACACTTCCGCACAGTGTCTCCGTTCGACTGTACGATCGTGTAGCACTGGTTGGCGGTGTCGTACGTCGGACATTCGGACGCAGTGCCTGTCTGGGCGGCCTTACAGCTTTCGCCGTCCGTGCGTGAGTCGCACTGGTAGCAGGTGAGCGGTGCGACCGGATACTGCACCGTGTTGCAGTTGTCCGTGCGCGAACTACACACGAGACAGTTCTCGCCACGTGTGCACGCACCGTACTCACCAACGGTTAGGTCGTTCATGCAACCGCGCTCGGTTATGCCATCGACCAGCCGGCTATAGCATTGGGTGTTGGCGGGATCGTTGCACGGTTCCGACGCAACTTGCGTTGCTTCGCTGCGACAAAGTGAGTTTAGCGAACTGCGGCACTGTACGCAGCTGCCGGAAGTGCTATAAGCCATCGGATCATTGCAGCCCGACGTGTTGCACATTTGGCACCGGCCCGAACAGGCGGACAATTCATTCTCTGTCAACGAGCTGCGACAATCCAATCGAAGCAGCTGACCGGCCGAGTCCGATTCCAGCAGGCATCTGTCATCGGCGCGATACACTGGACAGTACTCGAGCTGTACGCTTTGGTGCGACACGCACGGTGCATCCTGGCACCGGTAGCATTGCAATCGATCCGAAGGGAAATTTCCCACATTGCACCGGTTGGTCGAACACTGTTGACAGGTGCTACCGGCTGTAGCACTGCACTGACTCGACACATCTGCAGGAAGATCGGCGAGGCATCCGCGGCGAGTGGTTGTGATTCCACCGCTGGTTACAAGGGCCGCAGCACAGCTGGCACAATTTTCGAACGTACCCAATCCAGCTGGGTTCGTAGCGCACCGGATGTCGGACGCAGAGTCACATGTGCTAAAACGAAGATCAGCACAGATTGGAAGGTGCATTGTACGATTCTTTGCTAAAGACATCTACTTACAGACACTCGACGTAGTTGAAGTTAATTTCCGCTGCGTTACAATTGTCCGTGGAACAGAAGTGGCAACGGTTTGTGTTGTTCGTACAGAAGCCGCGTTCTTGCTCGCTCAAAGATGATCGGCAAGTGCGTGTACGCGTTCCACTCTGCAGAAGCTGCACGCAATCATCCCACGGATTGGGGCAGTAAGCGTCGGCAGTCGCACCGACCGTACAGCGTCGACGGTCGGTTGGGAAAAGGCCACTGTTGCAAGCCTCGCCTGCATTCTCGATGTTACAGGTCGCACAGTTGCGACCGTCTGCATCACAGCCGAGCAGATCAGATGCGGCACTAATGCAACCGCGCTCTGTACCCGATCCTCCAACCTGACAGCGTCGGAAAGAAAAGGACTTTAATCAATCTGCATCAACGATCAACGTACCTTGTGTGCACGTACAATTTTGATGTAGCATTGGGCATCAGACACATCTGTTGATGGTGCTGGACATTGTACAATGGTGAGAGCTCCACTGGCGGGAGCGATGCAGGTTGAATCCTGCACGGTGGAACAGTATCCACACCGGTGATCGGATCGCGACTGTAAATTACATTCCGACTCACTGCAAACAGCGCACTCCGGTTCAATGCAGGCAGCTTTCTCCGCGCTGGAAAGCTCCTGCATACAACCGCGACGTGATGGATTAACTAAAAAAAAAGAAAAGGTAACACGAGATTGTACCATTTTTTTTTGGTCGTTGTCGATGAAATTATCCTGCCCGCCCGCCTCGATGTACTTACATCCGGTGAACATGCTGTAGCAGTCCTCATCCGTGAGCTGGCAGCTTACGAGATGCGCACTCGACTTCAGACAGTCGGATCCTTCGCACCGATAGCAACTTTTGGTGACGGCATTGGCGGTAAACGATGCACCGTTGCAGAGCTTCTTGCCACAGTAGTTGCACCGGGTCGCATTGCCCAGACAGTACGTCTCGTCTGCGGCCGACATTGTCTTTTTGCACGATTTCATGACGTTGCCTGTGATAACGTTATAACACCGGTGGATTAAAAAAAAGGGACATGGAGAGCTAGGATTTTTGCGGTAAGCTACACACCGTTCGCTCTGCGCATGGTGACACACACATCTTCCACGTCCTCACAATAGACCGCGGAACTTGCGTCCGTGTTGCAAGTATCGGCGTTATCACACTGAACGCATTGAATCCGGTCGGCGGGAAACTCTTCCCGGTTGCATCCGCTTCCGGTGCAAGTGGCACAATGCAGTCCTGTGCAACCGTCCACCTCCCCTTGCGCTGTAATACAACCACGTTCGGTAACGCTACCGATCTGCGGAGGGAAGATACCGAATGTTTGTTAATGCTAAGCGTCAAAGTAACAGCAGGCAGGCTCTAATACCACTCGGCTGTAGCACTGTGCCGCCGTTAAGTCGACGTTCGATGGACCGGGACACTGTACGGGAGTCAACGAAGCCGGGTTGGTGAGACAGTTTGCATCTACCAGGGAAGAGCACACGGCACACTGATGCCTCGGGCTGCCAGCTTCATTGCACAGATCGGCCGAGTTGCAATATTCACAATCGTCTCCAGTACACGTCGACACTTCGGACTGCGCGAGACAGCCCCGTATTATGGGCAAAACTAAAGGAAATACAGGTGGAGGAGGTGGATTTACGGACTGAAGATGAGTTAAGTGGCTCCATCTGCTTACGGGTGATCGGATCAAATCGGGAAAAGCAGCGATCATTCGAATTCGCACAGGTGATCGTAATACCCGCCGTGGACACGCGGACACAGTTTTCGCCTTCACAGCTGTAACAGTCTATCGCATCAACTGTGTCGTGCGTACCCAGACAGATCCATGCCAGCACTAGCGCCACCGTGGACGCACGTATCCTTCCGAAGGGCGACATCGTCTATCACAAAACTAGCGGCAAACCCGATACCCTTTCGCAACCGAGTCGGTCTTCGCGGCGTAACAGCAGTATTTATAAGCGTGTCCGCGCCACTCGATCGCTTATCGCTTTTGGGTGTGAGGTTGACTTTTCGATAACTGCCAGGCGGTGGCGGCTTTCATACCAACATTGAAGAAAAAAAAAACAATTGAAGTGAGTGTGTAAATAGCATTTTATCCATTGTCTGTGTGTTTCTCGCCGTAGGGTGGCTTCCGGCTGGAGATACTTGATGCCAGGGAGAAACCAGTACTCAACCTCACACCAAGCAGCAAGGAAAGGCGCTTCGTGCGTGATGATGCCACGTAAGTACGGAATGGTCCCGTCTCCTTCGCACGGTGACTTGTTTTCCTTGTTGCACTCACTGGAGTTTTCTGTCTTTGCAGCGCTCAGCAGTTCCAGGTTACACTTCCAAGGAACTTCACCTGTCGGGACTGTACGCTCCGGTTGGTCCGCCAAGCTGACGAATGGGGCGGTAACTATCGATTCTGGTCGTGTGCGGACGTGGACGTCGTCCCCAGACGCGAACACCACGAAACCTGCTCCGGGCATGGCAAGTTCTTTACACGCTGCAAGTGCGACCGCAAGTATTACGGGCCACGGTGCGAGTTCTGGGATGAGTGCGTTACGAATCAGGACTGTGGCATTCAGGGTACGTGCGTGGATTTGGGCGGAACCTCACTGCCACGGCGTCAATGCTACTGTCGGTTGGGATGGTTTGGACCGGGATGCAACAAGAGTAAGTGTGCATGGCGCTCAGACGCCACGATGGAATGGGTTATGGTTGTTTCATACTGCGTCTGTTTTTTTCTCGCCAGAATCGCCCATTAAGTCCACCGATATTGACTACTCAGTGTACAAGGCGAAGACACTGTCACCGGACCTGAACGTGTACTGGCGCGTACTGAAGGAGCAAAGTGAGTTGGAGGTCGTCCTCAAGGTGAACGGTACCTCCTGGGTAGCGTTGGGTTGGAGACCACGCAAACTGACCGCGGAATGTAAGAACTTCCCGCTAATCGCTGCCCCAGGAGCTGTGCCACCGTCGGAAGCGGGAGTTGCCGAACCGGAACCAGCCAGCGAACCAACATCCGAGCCAGGTAAGCACGAATAGAAAAAACCGGATTGCCACTTCCGAAACCGTCACCGATTGAATTGTGTTTGTTTTGAAGAACCCAACTCTGAACCGGAACCGGGAGCAGAACCGGGTGCGGAACCGGGTGCGGAACCGGGCGCCGAACCGGGTAAGTTTTGCTACGGCTGTTATCGATAGATAACGTCTTTAAAAAGTAGTGTAAAGGCCACGTACTAGGGGGTAACATAACTTAACCTTGTACAAATAGCAAACTCATGTGAGCGTCACAACTAATCGCTGTTTGTTGTTTATTGATTCATTTGTTGCTGAAGTGCAGTGTAAAGAAAGGCGATAGTGCCTCAAATGAGTCAAAGCACTGCATGGACTTTAGCGCGTTGAGAGATGATGTTTTTGTCATTAATGTTGTCCTCTTTTCTACTCGATACCAGAGCCCAAATCAGAGCCTGAACCCGCATCGGAACCTGCAGCAGAACCTAATGCGGAACCAGGTCAGAGAGCGGCTTTAAATAAAAATATGTTCGAAGTTTTGATTTTGATTTCTTACGCCTTACAGAGCCGAAAAGTGAACCCGAACCCGGTGCGGAACCCACCTCGGAACCGGCAAGTGAACCTACGTCCGAGCCCTCGTCCGAGCCAGGTAACGATGTGGAGAACCGATCAAATAGGATGTAATATTAACACACCGATTTTTGATGCAATTCTAGAACCTAAAGGAGAACCGGAGCCAGAACCAGGGGCAGAACCCGGTGCAGAGCCAGGTACGGAACATTATATAAGCACTTGTCTCTCGTAACATTTTGTCATTAACACGTAACGTATATTTGAAGAACCCAAATCGGAACCAGAACCGACTGGAGAACCGGAACCGGAGAGTGCCACCGAACCCACCCCAGAACCGAAGGGACAATCGTCGTTGAAGAAGTCAAAGCGTGCAGCAGCCACTACTCCCGCCGCGGAACCCGAACCGGAACCAAAAACAGAACCCGCCTCAGAACCAACCTCGAAACCGAAACCAAAACCAACGGCAGCGGCAGGTCCGAAGCTGAATCCGTACACGCCTCGGCATGACTTTAACCCGATGGACTGTACCGACATTGTGATTGGGACGGCTCGCGGCGATAACCATCGCGTTTGGGATTATTACACCCGTGATCGATCGACGCCACGAATGGACTCGTTCTGGGGTGGCAAATCGGACCTAACCGCAACGGGAGGATTTGAGCGGGACGGTGTCACGACGATCGTGTTCCGTCGGCAACTGACGGCAGCCGAACCGACCGATCATTCGATTGTGGATGATCTGATGCATGTGATATGGGCACGTGGACAGGAGCCGGGTGCTTACGTACATTCGCCACCTTCCGGCGTGGAAAAGGAGATGGCATCGGTGCGTGAGTTTTATCAGCCGGATGAGCTGAAGTACCACGGCCATCGCATGCAGCGTGGAGTGACGCAGATCAACTTCCTAGAAGAGGAGCGCAAGGTGCCGGCCGCAACGTCGGCTGCAGGAGTCACAGCAACACCGGAACAAGGAGCGGCCACTAGCGGTGATGGTGTGATTGTACCAGCTGGTCCAGTTGGACACGAGTTGGACAATGATTGCCACGGATTCTACAAATACCCGAGGACGTGCGATCCCGAGCAGGCCAACTGTGAGTACTTCCTGAGTTGGCAGACGGTGGCACGAGGCGAGGCAGTTCATTTCCACCTGGAAACGAAGCACACGTCCAGCTGGACAGGGGTTGGTTTTAGCGACGATCAGCGCATGTCCCAGACGGACGCCATTATCGGGTGGGTGGATAATAATGGTCGCCCCTTCCTGATGGACACCTGGATCAATGGCTATTCGGCGCCAAAGCTGGACGACCGACAGGACTTATACAATGCGTCCGGGGCTATCCAGAACGGACGGACTGTGCTGGACTTTACCCGAAAGCGTATCACCGGGGACGAGAGTGATCTGGCATTTGCGGAGGACCGCTGTCTGTACATGATGTTCCCGATCGAGGGTGGTTTGTTTAACGAGGTCAACAAGAAACTCGGTAAACATGCGTCCGTTCCGGTTGTGACCGATACGCGCGTCTGTATCAAATCGTGCGCGAAGCAGTTCGAACAGTTGCTAACGGTGGCCGCAACACCTGCACCGGATCGTATTGCCTACGGAGCGTCGATCAAGCTGACGAATTTGGCGGCTGGTTTCCAAGTTCCAGCCAGCGGTACCCCGGAACATCGCGATCTTGCCAGGTCAGTTCGGGACACGTTCAACGGTGTGCTGCGTGAGGTGCCCGGCTTCTATCGGACGGATGTACAGGATTTTGAGAAGTATGTCGGTGGTGGTATTTGAAACCCCAATAGCATGCTAATTTGCAACTTTGTACTTAACAGAGAGGCTGACGGCAGCGTCGTAGTGAGGATGAATATTCTGGTCGATAAGGAGATGAAGGATGGCACCAAGAATCCGCTTGCTGACGATCCGGCCAAACTGGAGCTGACCCTGCACAACCTCATGGTGAACAATCTGTCGTCGGGTAAGGTGGGCGCGTTGTCCGTAGATCCCACCTACCTGGAATTTAATCAGCTAGAAGGTAAGTGATCTGTTGTGCGTGGAGCGATGGCTCAAAGAAAAATAGTACAACAAATAATTCGCGTATCTGTGCCCTTTTTGCAGGACAAGCCTCATCCCCCAAGGAGGAATACGATCTTCTACCGGCTGGGGTGCGATTATATCTGATTCTGGGATGCATCGCTGGGCTGGTGTTTATTGCCATCGTGCAGGCGACTTGCACAATCATTAAAACGCGAAGAACAAATAGACTGAAGGTGTGTGAAACACTCTCCTACGTTCGTTTTTAAATCTTTGTTTCAGCATTACTCACCTCGCCCTTTGTATGTTTCTGTCTTTTACAGGATCAGTTGATCCCCAATTCAGCATGGAAGGACTACTCCTCGAACACCAACTACGCGTTCGACAACTTTGAGCCCGAATCCAAGACACATCACAAAGGACGCTCATCGGACCGTGGTTACAGCAACGGCAACAGTCAGCAGACTACTTTGCAGATGTCCCACTCGCCCAACAAGTCCCAGTACTACGAGATCGATCGTACGGACGGTGGTGGAATGCCCGCACACCGGAACGGTAGCTCGGGTTATCCGTACCCGGCGGGACAACCACGCCACGGATACGATCGTACCGGTGATCGATCCTCGTATGCCGACCGGGCATATTCGCTGCCCCGCCCTATGCACCAACAGCAGCAGCAACAGCAAATGCAGCAACGGCACCATCAAGAAATGCAATCACGACCAACGAACGACTACTACACGCAGGATCGTCGCGGAAAGTCACGCAACAGCGGTAACCACTATGCGGGCAATGGACATCCGCATCAGTCGCAGCATCAGCACCAGCCACAACAGCAGCAACAGCGGCCTATGCCAGATTCTTCCGATCTTTACTTCACGCCAACGCAACGAAAGTATTCCGGAGAGGTTGTGCGAGTGTTTGTCGATTACAACAAGGATAAGAAGTAAAATCCTCGGACCGCAACGTTCCGAAGCATGCCTTAATCACCTTCTTAAGTTCAATCATCAGTTGTCCTGAGGAGACCGTTAAGAGGTTCAACTTGTACCACATAAGCTGAACAGTGTGACAGTTACGATCCTGTAACTACCGTTTCCCTCCAATGTAGCCTCTTCAAGGATCAAGGCTCACCTTAAAACAAAACCCAACTAAATACTCCTCTACGACACGATCGAGCTGCGTGCGATCGGTTTTCATCCAACCCACACTGTACATAATACGTTTTTATTGTTCATTTTGTTTTGTTTCAACTGCAGACTTTAATCCCCCGCGTAGCGAGATCCATTTTGTTTAAGTTAATGTTTGTTTTCGGTTTTTAATTATGAGTTATACATTGCTACCGGGTGTAATGGAACAGAAAAAAGCGGCGACGCTGCCATGCTGCAACGAATGCAGAACCCAGTCCATGCCAGTGTCTTTCGATTCTTTTATTGAATATTTGTTTTATTAGCTGTTTTTAGAGTGCGACGGCGTGCGGCGAGGCACTAGCCGTGTATGAAGGTAGGGACATCTAGGGAGAAAGATTAGTAAGAAGGTAAGGAGTGGATCGATATTTCCCACCGCGAATTCGAACCGGTGAAACTAGTGAGGGATTTGTAGGATATGACTTTTAGAAAATACCTTCTCTTAGCTAATCGAACGAATAGGTAGATGACACGTGGTGCGCACTGTACAGATGACGGAACGACCGGGGTGTATGCACCACAGCTCTGTTTTCCCATGCCCATGAAAGACCAACTCCGTCTAAAGAAAGGAACGCGGGCCACCCCATATTTTAATCGCTTTACCGGTAACAATAGAATGGCTTAAACAAGAAACACAGTAACAATAAAAGACAGAAGAAAACTCCCGTACGAAAACAAAACACACACGCAATCGGTCGTTGTTGTTTTCTTCCCCGTGAAGTGGGTTGTTAAGTTTGCTTAATTAATCGCTCTGCAATCTCCATCGAATATTGGTGTTTTCTGGTTAATAATCTCCCCTTCCATGCATTCCACAATGTTGCTTAGATGTAAATTTCGCTGCCATCAAGCTCCGTGCACCTTTCTTCGATGCGTTTTTGTTTGCTCCAACGAAATGAAATCGATCGTATCACAAAACGGCGCGTAACATTATCACGCATGATCACTATGATGACGACGAACCGTGCAGTGGCAGCGGGTTGAGTTTTGCTTCAATTTATGTCGCATGGTGCGGGCGACACATAATCTATGCCTCCTTTCGCGGCAGAGCGGATTGCGCAACCGAATGTGGAATGTGCGCACCGCTAGGAGTTTCTTTCTCCTTTCTTTCAAACCCCAAAACAAGGAACTGGAACAATTCGAGCCTGTTTGATCCCAGAAGGGTGGTAGTCATCATTCAACCACGATCGTCTATTCACCTTCCCTTCCGCTTGACGTTGTCTTGCGTTGCTTTTTATTTAGTGGATTGCTCGGCATTCCTTTGCGAGGAAACGTCCCTATCGGGTGGTTGGTTAGTGACGCGCTACTAACCACCCGACACCACCCGAAAGCGAGAAAGAAAGAATCAGAAACTGGAGCAAAACCTCCTCCGTCGCGTTGATCGATGCACGGGTGCCCGTTTTTTTTCTTTACTTTTACCTACCATCCTGTCAACCTACTGTCCCGATCACGCCAGCCTCCGCTTCATTCAAGAAGGTTACTTTGTGCAGAGTGCCCGCCGGCGATCATTTGTCGCTTTGAAACGATCTTTTGCCCGTTGCCCTTTCATAGGACATTCACAAAAAATGGTTTTTTGAAGCGAAAAAAAACATCACAACGAACCGTTTCAATAGTGGTAGAAAAAGAATCACACAATCAAGCTGTGTGACCTTCGGCTCGGTGTGCCGGACGGTGGCACTGTCGATGACACTCGAGTCCGTACGTATAAGCCCTGTGGGTTTCGTCTTAAGTACCAAATAAAACAACGCATTTGGAGTTCTTGGCAAAGCGATCGAGCCTCAACGTCGGTGGCACTTTGGTGGCAATGCTTGTCGATTACATAAACCCTGGACGACGGTCAATCGCCCCAAAATGGCAATGCGTGCGTACCACCACCTGACCGGACACCGGTGTCTATTCCGAAAAGCCCACTTATGCGATCCGATTGAAATAATACGAGATTGATTGAAATTTTCTTCGTAATGAAACGAAATCGAAAGTGAAAGATCTTCCCCTTCAATGCCCGCACGCAATCGATTTTTTTCCAGCGATTAAACTGCTCCAGATAAAAAGTGATAAGCAATGAGACCTAGATATCGAACGAAAGACTTGGCACGGCTTTAAAAGCGACGAACCCCTTGTTTCAAGCATGGCAGGGGCGTTAAGTGCCGATGGCAGTGGTACTGACCAAAGCGCTGCAATTGACACCGATGCGTTATCTGCGCGTGCATTGGTCTGCGTTAGTGTACTTAACCCTCCCATTCCCCCACCCTTTCTACTACCTCCTCTACTCCTCTCTTCTTTCCTTTCCTTTTCTTCAACCAGTGGCGGTTAAACCGGTGTGGTGTCTTCGGCATGCAGGTGACCAAACGGTCGGTGCATCGTTCATTCATCTGTGCTACGTGCACCATCGATTGCATCATTGGCATTTCACTGCAACCGGGGCGAGTACAAACCGTAGCAACCAACAACGATCAGCGCGCCTAATTAAACTGGCTTTTGGGCCAGGCTTCTTCTGAGCGCTTCATTCCGAAGGTATGATGTTTTGGTTCGTTATCGCAGAGGATCGGGGATTTTCTTCATTGCACAAAACCGAAATAGCCGCTGAAGTCGGCGGCACTTGTGTCTGTCGTGAAGTTGATTTTTCCGTACTTCGAAGGTACAACACTCCACCGATGGATAGGTGCATAGTGTTGACCAAAACGGCGTTGAATGTGACCGCTTGCTAATGAGTTAATTAAAATCGTGCCTCAAACCGATGATGCACATGCGTGCAAGCTTTGTTGCTTTTCATTTTATTTCCAAACCAAATTAATCACCCTTATTTTCTCAGTTTGATAATAATTGTCCCCTCGGACGTTAGTTCGTTGCGATTCCAAACATTGTAAATCAGATCGAAAGAAATGTACTCGAATTAATCGCTACGTCGATCAGCCACCAACCCAATGGCAATCAAAGGCAAATTGTTTGTTTCCGGTGTGAATGAAAGGTGATTTGGGGAAAAAAGACGATGTGGAAAAAGTGCGAACAAACTCCGCTTATCTCGGCCGCATAATGGATACATCCGAACATGCCCATTATCATAATGTGGCCAAAGGAAAAGCTATTCAAACGCTCAGTGACGGAATTGGAGTGTGCGGGGTGGTGCGGCGGGAGTGAGTGGATGGCTCGTCAAATTAAAGCAAACTGCTGCTGCGCGAGATCGGTTCGATAAGATACGTTCGTTCGAGCGACAAGCGATCCCCGCATGGCGAGCAGCGAGCAGTTTTGATGGCGTGCAATTTCCCAGCATTAAACTTGCGTCCATTAGTTTCGGGGAGCAGGGAAAAACGGAAGCGAATCAGTTCGAAATTTTCTCTTTTGCAACCATCGACGCTGGTCGGAATTTTCATTTAATATAGGTGAAAATGGTACATGTCATTTACACTTTCTTTGGTGTACGGAAAGAGAAAGAGATAGCGGGATCAGGGGACGTATAAAACAAAGCACTATACCACCAACCGCACATTTCCACTGTTCCAATTTAAGCTGACATCTGCCTAGGAAAGCCCAGCTACGCCGAAAGTATAATATGTAATCGGGCAGAAAAGTGCAGCTTTTTAATTTCGCAAACGTGCGTCAAAAAGTAATTTGATTACATTTTCGTTGCTCCATCCAAACGGTTCGTGTATGCACTCATCTGCTCTGCTCAGCTCTTGCGATGCAACCACACCCGCTTCGAGTTCAATTAATCATCCGAATCTGTCCCACCAGCCATGCCCACACCCGGTGGCCGGTTTCGGGATGAGATTGCTCTTGTTTTGTCGATGGAATCCAATGGGGATGGCTTCCACCTTTTTGTTTTACACTGCCCACCGCATCTGGGGCCGACGAAAGGCAGAATGGTGCGAGAGGAAAGAAATCCATCGCATATAATTTTGCATCCCATAACGTACACACGGCGCAGCTGCCGCCTGCTGCTTCATGCTGACATAATGGGAAATTGGAGTGCTTGCGTAATGGCCCCCCTCACCCCGAAAATAAATGAAACATAAAAACGTTCGACGTGCACCACCGCAATCAAAAATAACATGTTTTTTGTGGTCGAAATTCGGTATTAGTTTCACTCAACCTGGCCTCCTGCTCCTGTCCGAGTGCATAGTGTGGCTACGCTTTCTGCTTGATCTTTCAGTGAAGTCACTAAAGCTAATTCTTCAACAGTATAAACGTATAAAGCGGGACATAAGCTTTCCTTGTTTGGTTTATGCAGAATCACATCAGACACAGAAGCATCTACAGTTTTTGGCACCGTCTAAGAAGGCTAGTTTGAATGATAGGCTCTAAGCTTGACTCACATTCACGCAGTATAGGTACTACGCTACACTAACATTCCACACATTACCAGCTCCGATTCTCATTTTTATCACTTTCACTAGCCAACTGAGATCAAACCAATCCTTCAACCTGCCTGCTTGCGACCATCCTGTTAGTATGCAACCTACATGTACCATAGCAAACGCTTTAGAGCCAATTATTAAGCCAGTGACTTGAGCGGATAGGAAGCGACGAACCTCTTTATCTTGTGAGACGAACGAAATAGAAACCACTGCATTGTAACCGGTAAAATAAAGGAGAGCAAAAGCGCCACGACAACTAAAGCATGCAAATTGTGTTTAACGATCGTTTGAAAGCAAACAAATCGCAATGACTTGAATGTGGCATCTTTCTCTATCTCTCCCGAGTAGCCTTCCATAAGTAGGCGACGGAAGGACTGAATTCGCTAACAGCGCACCACGATGTTACATCCGGTTTTGGGAAACACGGGGGGAGTGTGTTGATTGGCGTTTCGATACGGTCCGAGAGTGAGTGCAAGTGCTTTTCCGCACGCGTTTACCAATAAATATTACCGTACATTTTATACCGATCACCGCACAGCCTTGGCCATCGGGGAAGGTCATCCCGGGACACAGCCGTTCGCGTCCGCAAACGGAACGGCGTATTGAAAATTAGTCATGGCTGCCAGCGGCATGTGGTCGTACTAGCGATCCATTTCCACCCCAATCTCGGTGCCCTTTTACAGCGGGAAAATGGAGCATCAACCTTCGGCTGCTTTCGCCTTCATGCACGTCCATTATGTATGCTCCATAATGGAGGCAGATAGAAGCATATCAAATCCACCAAATGCCGGACATATCGCCTACGGCACAGGGTGCCTTTTCCAGGGACGCCACTGTGTGAAGAGCAATTCGGAATGTTGATACAAAATAGCACGAGTATCCATTCGGTGTGTGCTGCTGCCGCGCACAATTCGCCAGAAAATGCCACTGAATAGCCACGTAGCCAGTGGTAAGAAGGATTTTGCCACTTTAATTAGCATGTAGCATTCGGCAGTGGCATGCATTTGATTACAAGTGCATTAACAGTACGCGATCGCACGTTTTGGGGCTTAGCGCATCGCTTCGCGATCATGTAACTCGGAAATCGAATGCAATGAACATACACACACACACAGACGCCTTATCAGAGAGCGTGTGCTGTCCTGACCACGTGATATGTTCAAAAATCCGCTACACATTTGCGTCAAAACGCCCCCCAAACGCACGCGCGATTTTTCTTCTGCGCGGTTGAATGCGCTCGTGATCGAAAGATGCGCACTCTGGCCACGCTGATCATGCTTGAAGAAAGCACCTTTTTTTGCTTCTGTTTATTTCGCCTACCGATACTTGCGTGGTGCATGGGCCAGTCAGAAGAAAAATCAAAACAAAAATAGCTCCCGCTTCCAGAGAATTACAGCAAGAGGGGTTGAAGAGGGGGATGGTGGGGGAGACATCTTGGGGCGCAAATGAACGCATGAAAAGCGAAAACAGATACCATTCCGCACTTTAAGCAAACAAACGCGTGTAGTTGCTCCAGGAGGGGAATTCCGCAAAAACAAACGAAGTTGCATCGATCGCAAAAGGGCTAGTGGTGGCAGTGGCGGACCTTAAACCATTTCAAAAATACACCTCTAATCGCCCCACTCCAGCTGGGAGGGTGAGGTAGGGGGGTGGATTTACTTTCGTTCCGTTTATTAAGTTTTCTTTACGGTATTACCATTTCATGTGCACATACACGAGACTTCTTTACTTCACTTTTCGCGATCACTTTCCATTGTGGCAGTGTGGCCGCGGGTTCGTCGTCTAGTTTTTTTTTTCTTCTCTCTTTATCGGCTTTCCCTTCGGCACCGGCCATTTCATGCAAGAGCTTGGGCGAATGTTTTCCTTCCCCAGCTTTAGTCAGTTTTGGGATGAAAATTAAGATGGAAAAGATGAAAAACAGATTGCCGAGCGTCGTTCATAATGGTTTAAGGCCATTAATTAATGAACGATAAAGGCGGTGAAGTGAAAACGGAAACTAAAGCATATCATCATTGCCTGCCGCAGCGCGTGCATTGGAAAACTAATTCAATTATGAAAATAAATCGAAAAAAATTGTGATAAATATTGCCACCAATAGGGCGCTCCACACCACGCACATTATTCTTTCCATATTCCAAATGACACCCTTTCGGTGTGGCGAAGTGGAACGCTGGAGGGAAATGTGGATGCCTAAGGCGCAGCTCTTTGCCAAATGTTTGTTCCATGAGGTCGTTGGATTTTTGCATATTACAACCCACCATAACCCAAATCGTTCCTTTCTTGCACACCCACACGAGATGGAAATTAAATAATCTCAAAATTCGTCCAACTCACGCTTTAAGCTTTTTTGTCATTTCCATTATTAGTGCCCGATGATACACGAGCGACGCGCGTTTGTCTTTTTATCTGTTGCAGGCTGTCTTTACTGCGTCTCGTATTATACCGCTCTTACTCTCGCTCTCACTCTCTCTCTCTCTCTCTTTCTGTTTCGACTGCATCCCCATGATCACGGCAACGATATGGAACGTGCAGCATTCGACGTTAAATTGCAACCCCCGAACCGTTTCGTCGTCATCGCCGAAGTCGTTTGTTCGGTTGAGCTTTTTACTATTTTTCGGTAGTGGGGAAGCTGGTAGCTGCCTGGCCCACCGCCACCATCAGTGTGTGCATCGTCGCAACAGCGCCATCGGTGGGTGGGTTGCAGGTGGTGGGTGCAACCGGGGTGAGCCATATAAAACATTAAATTCGTCCGCACCGGCAGAACATTCGTGCATGAGACGGCGTCCATAAAGCAGCAGACGACGAACCGCCTTACCGACCCCGAAACGGATCGGAGTTTTCGAAAAAGGTGTTTTTTTCGCTTTAAGAATTATGGCGGCCTCTTATTGTGTGTTCCAAGCGTGGCTATTTAAGGACGGGGAAAATTAAGTGCTAACAGAAGCAGGACGATCGTAGTGTACACCGTTAGGAAATGAAGTGTACCTTGGTTGTGGGTCGCATTGTAGTGAAAGATGGTCGTGAAATTGAACATTTATGAACAGTGTTGTGTACTCAGACTTTAAGTGATTACTCTTCCCTTGCCAACCGTAGTACAATCTATCTCTAGGAGTCTAAAAACCCTCAAAAAAGTATAAACACACTTGCCAAGAAAATAAAAACACCATCATGAGTGGCTCTTAGCTCGTGCCGAGTTGGCTTGGCGGTCTTTGATCTTGCTTTCATGCCTTTGCCCTTTTGCCCCCGCATCCCTTTTTATGTAGATCATCGCGCTGGTGCAATCGAGCAATGTGTACCGGCTGTGTATGATTCAACGACTTTCCATCGGCTCCGGTAATATGCGATTATAATCGGAAAGCATAACAATTAACGTACGAAAGGAAAGTGAGCACCCGTTTTGCTCTCGCTTTCCTTCGATCGTCGGCCGTGTAGGAGCATCGTAGGCAGCATAAATCTTGTGTCTATGGCAACGAGACCCCATACTCGCTGTATGCATTTAGTGTAAATCGCGAAATTTAGTTCCCGATCGAGAAGAAGACAACCGATAGAAGAGGTTTACCGTGTCTCTCTCTCTCCCTCTCACGCTCTCCTGCTTGCGCAGAAAACACGGGGAAAGTGTTTTCGGAAGTTTGCGACCGTCCGGAGGCAACAGTTTGCGGTGTGCCGTTGTGGACGTTGCATTGATTAGGTGCAAAAAAACGAAGGACGGATTGCTGTACACATTTCCAGCAGATTAATATTCAGTGACTTAATCTTAACATTCGCTCACCGTATCACGTTTGAGCGAGTTGTTATGTGGAGTTGTGAAAAAAGAAAAACATTCAAAATTTAAATCCACACAATGTACAATACAAACAACGACGTTCATTAATCAAATCTCTATTCAAATTACGCAAATCCTTCATTTGTGTGATTTTGTAAAGTGTGTTTTGTTTCAGTGAAAGTGATCTAGTTCCGTTTATTTCTTCTTCATTCCCAGTGTTGTTAAGCTCCTCGCCTAGTGCCAGCTCTTGCCGCTCGCCACCACCGTACTTTGGCTGCAAGGAACCGAAGAAACAAAACCAAAAATGAGGTATGTAATCATGTGTAACAGTAACTAATCGTTCGAAACGTGTGTTGGTTTCCATCATAAAATAAAAGTGAAACAACTGCGCAATTATGCATTGCATCTCGAGGTGCAAGATGCCCTTATTTAGGCATGAAGCAATGGCGTCTCTCAATCACGAACTGTCCGTCCTCGCAAAGCCCGCCTACCCCCGCAAGGGGCGGTGACACATCGAAACCACACCGGTACCCTCGGGAAATCCCGTTTTACCCGTGTGGTTCTTTCGATCCTTCCCTCATGATCGCACACAATGAATGCACTCAATTTCGACAAGCATGCGGCCCCAGATCCGTTGTGCACTTCGTCCGTCCTTTGCTCAACTCACTGCTGGGCACTTCAGCAATCAAAAACCGCCTGCATCTCCGGGGGCAGTATATGCATGGCCTTTTTGCTCCAATATCATTAGCCACGAAATTTGTCGTGTCCGGAGCGCGCTAATGTTGACGACATCACGTCACGCCCTCCGGGGAGGTCCACCGCTGCTTTACCACCGTGGCGAAGAGCGATAAAACAACGGGAACGGTTGTTCCGATTTCCTAACGCGAGCCCACCCATTCCAACGTGAGATACTATTATTTTCCCCCGCCCAACAGCTGGGTACACATCTCCAAAGACACTGAGACGACGGCGAGAGATTAGAGGGAGAATGTTGCAATAGATCAATAAAGACCAAAAAAAAAACACAACGTTAAGCCCATTGGTCGAACCGTGGAACCCGATCACCGGCGAAGGCACCGTACGGCTGTCGTAAACTGTGGAACCATTCGGATTCGTTGACAAAATGATTTGCGTGCCGAAATCGGCCAGATATCAGATCACCTTTTCTTCATCTACAGTGTGGTGTTGGCCGTAAGGTGTCCTCGCAGTCAGGGAAGCCTCAAGCACCTTCGCGTTGTCCTCGGAGCCATACTATATGCGGCCATTTTTCTTCGCTTGCGTCGTTTGTTGAGCGGGTTTTGGGGATGAATTGGCAAACATGGACAGTTGGATGAAACATTGCTCACCACACGAGCCGATTGCAGCTGGAAATAGGTTGGTTGGTGGTCGGTATTGCAAGTCATTAAGAGATCCGGGCCTGGAGCGACCATTCACGAAGGGGAAAGGAAGACAAAGCTAGGTTAGTGTTGCAAGTTGGTTGGTGTATTGACAGCGAAACAAAATGTATCGTCATACGAGCGATTGTTTATTTTTTAAAGTCGTAAAGTTTCGATTGATGGGACTAAAATAAGCAAGCCCAATTTTCCCCAATACGCCCCATAAATATATGTTGCACTCATGCAATGCTTCCCAAAGACGGTTTTTGTAACCTTTCCCAAACATTTGTACAGATATACCAAAAATAAATTATTGCTTCTAATGAAACGTAAAGCTACAAAAGCCATCCATCACTGCAAGAAAAAAGGCAATCAGACCGTTCATTAGCCAAAATGATTGGCCACGTCGTACGCACTTTAATGTTGCCTGCAGGGCACATCATTGCATCATATCCAAGCCCCCGGGGACACTCGTAACACACATATAAACTTGATAAAAGCGCAAAGAAAGGAGCTAGCAGACTCGAGCTGCTCCCAGACCGATCCACTACTGACCGACTGACCCGCCCGATCGACCACCGCGCTCAAGAACTCTTCGCAAACCCGGGTTGGAAAGAGGTTAACAGCAGCAACCCTGCGTGTGATTGCATCGAAAACAGACCTGTCGCGTGTAAATTTAATACGCAATACGCAAGATGTTGTCCACTTATCTAATACCTGAACCTGACCAGCTGGTTCCCTCGGATCAATCGGGATGCGGAGGGAAGAAAGCAGTGAAAAAAAGCGACTCGTCGTTTTAGCTGCACTTACTGCAAGCTACTAGGCAAGCAGATTTTTCGCTTTTACTTTCTTCTTTCGGTCGCTTTCTACGCGCGCGCGCAAAAAAAAACTATGATCCTCCGCTATCTACCGCGATCGTGGAATACTCTCCTGCTTTACCGCCGTCATCGTGTGCTTTTCATCGATCGGGGGTCGAATGCGAGACGAGAAAAAGGCGGCAAGACGATCGTTATTTATTAACATTTATGTGCCTTTTCGTACTCCCCTTTTCGTCGTCTTGCATTTCAAAACATTTCTCACTTTGGATGGTTAGTGTGTTCGGGAGATTTTTTTTTGCAACCAACAAACACACGCTCAGCGACCAACAGGACGCACTGGTATGCTCCAAAAAGGGTCTGATCGCGTTGGATCGATCCTTCCACCGGCACATACAATCCAGCAGTTTGCCCATAAATAACACGATCGAACGATCGTCGAGGTTGAAGTTTTCTTTCGGGGTCTCGCACCGGGTTTATGTAACCGTGACGTTCCTTCGCTAGCACGAACGACTTCAACGCGGTCGGCAGACGACGAACGCGTCTGTGTTCTCTTTACGATGCGAGAAAAAAATCTTCCACGATGGGACCAATTTTATTCAGAGTAATAAGAAGAATCCGACTCAGGATCGGCTCGGTAATGGGGGCTATGGCACGTCCACTGCACACCAGCATCGCAAACTTCCATTCTGTACGTATGGCCCTACGAGCAGGTTCGTCGTCTTTTTTTCACCGACTCCCGGTGAATTAAGGGAGTAATGATTTCGCAACCATTTCAGCGGACGAACCAGCGGATAAATCTCGGCTGCCACGTTGCCTACCACTGACCACAGGGTGATGTTGTGAGGTGTAATTCCCACGAACCCGGCGTTTTCGGGAACGAACGCATCTCAATTCCAATTTATCACCGTTCCGCTGCTGCTCCACACACACGCGGCTGTGGTCACAGCTGGTTGAGAGCCGTCTGCCAAATGAGCGGCGAGTTCGATAGAGCTGTTGTTGCTAGCAAATTGTTGATAAATGATCGTGGTACCAATCCGCGCAGGCCCGGCAAAAGGTCAAGTGTGGAAGCGAGCAGCAGTTGGTAAAGATCACGCTACCACGTGACGTGATGAGTCGGGTGATCCCGTGCAGCGTCCCGGAACGGGTGATTAATGAGCCACGAGGCGAACGATGGTGTGTCGACGGGTGGACGGACAATGCAGGCGAGAATGTCATAAGACCCAGAGAACCCGTGAGTGCAGCGTGCAGGGTTAGATAAGACCCTCAGGGAGCAGTCTCACGTCCTTGGAGTTATATATCGATTAGTCAAAATCGAGCTTTCGCAACCGATCGCAAGACGGGAAATGCTTCACATTCGTTCTACCGCATGATTGGAATCCCGCCAGCGGACGATCAATCTCCATACGGTGTTGGTTGGATCTTCAAATGGCAAATGACTGATGTCATGATGCCACACTCCTTTTCTCCTACGTACGTACGTAAAGCTTCTCGCATTGCGCAAAGCGTTTAGTCACGTTAATTACCGCCAGTGTCGGGTGGTCGTATTTGCACTTCGATGCCAGAAACTCATTAGCATCATTTCAATTGCAAAGGTGTGCAACAAGCAATGCGTCTAGCAGCTGCTACTAGTCCAAAGTGCAACAGCTGCCAGCTGCCAGTGCTTTCGGGACAGAGATTAATCCGTGCACCCGCAACTGTGCACCTTA
Source organism: Anopheles marshallii (assembly GCF_943734725.1). NCBI lineage: Eukaryota > Metazoa > Arthropoda > Insecta > Diptera > Culicidae > Anopheles > Anopheles marshallii. The sequence continues at coordinate 83,401,258 of NC_071327.1, forward strand.
CCGATGAGCGAATTTCGAAAGAGAAAATACTTTTCCTGTACAAGAGCGCCTCCACATTAGGCCTGTTAGAAGCTGGCCAATTGCACATCCGTCCGGTGCACAGGCGAAAGTGATCGGACAGGAAAAATAGCCAAGCGAAGAAACGAACACAATATGACTGTGGCCATAAAATCGTCGTTCGATGCGATTGCAATGTTGCACCATGCAGTGTGTATTTTGCTCCGGAAAAATGACAGCACTCCTGCCATGGGTTGTGGTGGTGGTAGCGTTGGAGATCGGGAGCCGTTCCACCGCAACTCCCGTGCCCCAAAACTACCGGAACTGACTGGAAACAGCAGGCACTGCAGGGCTACGGGCGCACAGTAAAAGCAATAAAAGCAAGCCTCAAAGTGTCATAATGAGGCGGAAAACATTCGTCATTCCCAGTTTCATTTGTCCTGCTTTACTTTGTACCATTCACCACACCGACCGCGGAGGTTTGTTTGCAGGGGTTTTGTTGTTTTTTTTTGCACCAAGACCGCAGGTATTCAGATTCGCGTGCGATGACGGTGTGCTTCTCACGCCAAGCAGCGGAAGAGATCATTTTTCCGCAACCGAAACATATTTTTTCTATTAACATTAGCACGTGAACGTTTTCTGCGTTCGCTGTTGTATACCATCCGGGAAGCTTCCCTCCTAGTGGGGTGGTTGAAGCATTTTTGGGCAAAATGCAGCACGACGAACCAGCGAAAAAATATGATCTGTGTCTGCGTTGTGGCAACAAAAACGGAACCCAAAGACGCATCCATTCGCCAGTGGGAGAATTTATTAATCAATCTATTGCATAAGCGACGCATCCGGTGCTCGTATGTGGTAGCAAAGGCGGAAGAAATTACTGACTGACCGCAACTACCGATCGATTTGCGCGAATCAGCAACCATTTGAAAAACGGTGGACAGTCGCATAACCCGAAATTACACCGAAAGTGTAATGTGGTGGCAAAACGCTACGAGCATGGCCCGATGGCGTGGAAGCGGATTGTGAAGAGTGAAAGCATTTGTTATTAATTTAACGAAAGATTTGCTTTCCACGGCTCGTGACAATGAACGGGAACGGAGATTCAATCAACCGCAACCCGCTGGCCGCTGGTTTACGAGTTGGGTTTTTCTTCGGGTGCTGCGGGGGGGAATTTGTAGCAACAACTGCATCTTTCTCCCCACGGATTTTCTCACCGTTCAGTGCATTTGCCTACCTCTCGATTCGATTGGAAAGTGAAACATAATGCCACGATTAATGAACAAACAAACCACCGCGGGAGAAGACATTCGGTTTGTAGTTTGAGCCTGTTTTTTTTTAATGAAGTTTTGCGAAGAAGTTGTTTTGCTACTCTCCAGTGGAACGAAAAACAATGGCTACACGGAATGCATCATTATTGAACCCACGTGGCCTTGAGTTGTGCTGGCACAGCACGCGAAAGGTAATGTCCACAATGTGTGTGAATGTTTTTTTTTCCGACACAATCTCCACTGAGTCGTCCGATGCTTGTGTAACGGATGGGTGGAGATGTGTTTTAAAGGGCTGTAGTTGCTCATGTACACCCCCATTTGATTGCCACCGGAGATACTCGAGATGCGCCCCCCAACCCCCCTTAACTAGGTGCTAAAGAGTCGTGGCGTATTGGACCCTACTGCGATCCCCCTCACGCCATCGGTTGGTCGATTGCCTGACCGAGAACCTTCCTGCGACTGACCTCTTTTCCGGGGCTCCAATACGAATCTCGTTAAGAGCGCGTTCGCGCAATTCTTACACGCATCGTATCACTTCCAGCAAGGGGAATTCTTCTATTCAACGAAACACATGCACATGTTGCAAGTTGAAGCGAGTGCCCATCTTTCATATGTGTGTTTCTGTTGAAGTATTTAACGAACATGCCTTGCATGCTGTGATCCAAATTGCCCCTCGACGTGCGATGTCTCTTGCACACACACACACACACACAGCGTGACAACACGTCGCACTGATTATCGCGTGAGAACGCCGTGAGTTCGGTGTCACAGGTTGCCGAAATCACGGTGCTACGATGGTGCAAACCAAATCGAAACGATTAAGTACGAAGAGAAGGTTGCGAACGTAGCTCATCCATACGGACGATCGCACAAGGTATTGCACACAATCCGGTGGACATGTTGGACGACTTTATGCTTTTATGGTGATGTGAATTTTCACGCAGGAAGCGAACGATAATCTACTTTTAATAAGAAGGAAACATTGGTTTGAACCGTCGTAATTTGAGTCCCGTTTGACATATAATAAAACTCGCTGACGAACAGACGGGGCAAAGAAAAACCAAACACGATCCGTTTATTGGGGTCCTATCGGTAACCCCATCTCGAGCGCGATCAGACACTAATCCTTGAGGTGGCAAGTGACAATACCTGCCGGCGGTGAAGCGTTCGCATCACCAACTGTCATCAAAATGCGGCTCACTTGCGTTGCAATCTCCGCAACGCCTTCGATTCGATGATATAATAAAACATCTCGATTTTCATAACGGTTTTGTCGTCAGCCGTCATGCGATGGTGAACTGGGACGTGCTACAACATGTCCCGCGCCTCACTCCAGGCCAGATAAAAGCTACCAATTTGCTACCAATGAGTGTTGCCCTTTCTCCGCCTTCACTGGGTAATGAACACCGCGACCCAAAGGATCGAGTTTGTTACTGTTGCCCCTGGCTGGTATTTCAATGTTGAAGCTCGCTCACCCGGCGCGGAATGGCAAATGACACCTAGACGTTTCGTTCGTTATGAGGTTGCGTAAGCGTCGCTCCTCACGCACTCACAACGGCGTGAGGGGGGTGGACCTTTGGGAAAAGACAATTCAAATCGACATAAACCATCGACGAACGTGTTTGATGTCGCTTTTCATGCCTATGAATGCCATTTAGCGAACGCAAACCCCACGTGGACACAGCCATCCCACAGTTTGCATGCAGCTAGCAGTGAATGATCTCATTTCCAGCCGCACACACGAGACAATCGTACACGATTGATCGGCGTGCGAAGGTGTAGAAAATTGCACACATGCAGAGGAGGATCGCAGATCGTTGGGAACGCGACGAGATGCTAAAGAAAGCCATCATATTCCTCTTCCACGCGCAAAGGTTATGACCCTCATTGCACCACCAAAACGGCTGTAAAACGGGCGAAAGTTCACTAAAGACCTTCCCTTCGCCAGCGATGATCGCTTCTCATCGCTTTCGATGCATTTAAGATGCGTGCGATTTTCACGGTGCAATTTGCTGATTTTCCTCCCCTAATTGGCCATTGTCTGAACGTGTGTGTGTGTGTATTATGCTCATGTGTGGGACATTGCAAAAGATTAGACGCTAACGGATGGTTCAATGTCGGAACCAATAGGGCAGACTACGGGAAAACTTTCTTTCGGTACCCACGTCGACACCATCATCCGACTCTAGCCCTTAATCAAACGTGGAGCAGACATTAATTGTAGTTCTGTGTTTTGCTGCCCATCTCTCCCATCTCTTCGCAGATTAACGCTTCAGCTTTGCTGTGGAATACTGCTGCTGTGTGTAGTATCTGGCCAGCAGTACAAGCAGCAATCAGTTTCGACTTCATCCTCCGCGACGTCTGCTGGCAGCTCCTCCGATACGGTCCCTGCCGCGGCTAACAATGTTGCGTATCGTGCACGACCCTACTCGAACCAGTACAGCAGCAGCTCCTCCGAAGAGGAAGAGGATGATCGACCGGTGTCGTCGTACAACAGTGGCCGTCAGCAGCAGCAGGGTAACACGCTGAAGAAAAGCTTCAAGAAACCGTCCTACTCGAGCGAAGAGCTGGAACAGGAAGAGGAACCGGACCGGCTGACGTTACTACTCGAAAAGTCGCAGTTCCAGTGTACAGGCCGCACCACTGGCTACTACGCTGACGAGACTCTCGGCTGTGAAGTATTCCACTACTGTCAGGAGAACCAGAAACACTCGTGGATTTGCCCCGAGGGTTTCACTTTCCACCAGGTGCATCTGATCTGTATGCCACCGTCAGGCGACAATATTTGTGAACAGTCGTCCAAGTATCACTTCGTCAACGATTATCTCTACAAGCCGATTAACATGGAGGAGCACATGACCAAACCTAACGTTACACTAAGGTAAGGCAATTACTCAAGTACACATCGGCAAAGGGTTTACGTGTCTGTTCCTTTGCAGGTATTCGGAGCGTTACTATCCGGAGAACTTCTACGTTGACGAGCGTCACTATGACGAGGAACGCGTCCTGCGCCAGCATGAGGAACGCCACCAGCCACAGCAGCCAATCAAGCAAACTTACCACCACCAACCACAGCAGCAGACGATCCGTAAGCAGCCGGTCTATGCTACGACACCGTCCTCCTATCGGTTGCCGTCCTCTCCTCAGCCCACCCACAGTGTCTACCGCTCCCCGGATGAGATTAACATCTCCCTACAGCAGAGACGACCGGCAGCACAGCCCGGATCCTACATCCAGTCCACCACACCACGCTACGAGGACGAACCAGAGTACGACAGCTACGAACGGAAGTAAGCCCAACCTTTCCCAGAGCTCACGAGAGTCAACAAGGGGAACCACCACTTCTAGTGGCCAGTTGAACGTCACTGCCATGAATAGAAAAGAAGCGCGTGGAAGCGTCCACATACCCATACATTCCCTTTTGGGACAAACAATTATGTTGCCCTAATTCAGGAACAGGATGAAAGGTGATTCGGTGAGATCGGCTTCTTTGCCGATCGTGCACGATTAGCGGGTTAGTTGTAAGACCACATTTTTCGTTTTAAACCAACTTTTATCGTTTTATCTTAAGTGTCACAGTCAAAGATGAATCGCGCGCATTCGAGAAGAACAGAGACAACGTAAGGCAAGTTTTCAATGTCGGGTTTTCAGCTGCTTTCTCTGTTCCGTCGTCTACCATCATTTGTAAGAGAGCTTCATTTTCGTCTCTTTTCCATTGCGAAACCGCGTCGAGAGTGTTTGTGTTTTTCTTCGTAATAAGGTTGAAATAAAGTAAAATATTTATTTTTTTTTCATTTATCGAAATTTTGCGTTCTCATTTATGTCGATTAATTAACCGATACAGAGGGAAGATATTGGTTTCTCAAAAAATGGTTGCATGCGAGAGATTAGTAAGTTATTCGATTTATAGGAATTTACGGGTAGTTGGAAGGACCCAACGCGCCCCTATTTTAATGTTTTGCTTTTGCTATCATTCTAGAAAGAAACATATAAAGCGATACGATACGTATAAATAAATCCTAGTCAATGCTTAATCTCGCATACCGATGCTGATGCTCCACCCGTGTCCAGAGTGGCGACCAATGTGTACTGAAAGATTGCCCCATCTTGGACTCAAAGATTGCACCATACTTCACGGTACATGTGTCCCCTATCACTACACGTTGGCGTTACGATTGTGTACCGCGTACGTGCCACCCTCTCTTTTGCTTCGGGAGGAAAGAACTTGTTCGATATTGTGTTACACAGTAATGAAATCTTCATTCTGAAGCTTTCCCCGGTCGATGTCTTACTCATGTCGTCATTGGGCAGTTTTTGCAGCGAATCATCCCCTACATAAAGGATACGACTGCATGCTGTCATACGTTGTTAAGGCCGCACCCGGACACGCACTACTATTGTAATGTTTCTCCTTTCGTGACGCACGCTTCCAGGTAATCGATTCTTCGTTCTAGCGTCGTTAGTTTCTCGTTGAGAACCGCCAACCGGGATCGGCAAGACATATCTACAAGAAAACCACGGGGAAACATCAATCCTAGCTGAGCAGTTCGTTCCGAGTTGGTGCTGTTGTCGGCGACACGGCTACATACCGAACGAGTTGAGAAAATCCGTGATTCGCTTGATGCTCGCCGTTATCACTTCGATGTATTCTCGATTTGCCCAATCCTGGTGTATCTGTTTCTGAATCGCTTCTCGATGTGCGTCCATTTTCAACTTGCGTTACACAATTCTATTAAATTAAACTAAATTAGAGAAATTGGCTTTCCGTTCACTTTGTTGTATTTACGATTAGACATGCGACGCCGATTATTCGTGTTTTCATTCCCGTACCCGGTTATTCGCGCGTCACGGTTGATCCGACATCCACAACTGACATTCAATTGAATTACAGTATGGTGCAAACCAACTCGTACAACATGTAAATAAATGATGCAATTCTCATTGCAGATTTTCCTTGATGCTCGTTTCTGAGCGTTTTATCGAGTTAAAACACACCAAATTATCGTATTTGTGCGCAATTTTAATTGGGTGTAAGTTTTTTGTGTAAATTTTATGGTACTGAATTCTAGTCTATTTGCTTTCCTCAGTGCAATTATGGAAAACTAAAGTTTGCCGATCTTTACAAATTTTATCTCAAGACATTGTAATGAATGTGGTGTTTAGTTCACAATTTACTATACCCTGTCGAAATTTTTCAAAATCCGCTTGCATCGAACACAGCGTACTGCGAGCATTTACTGTATGTTTCCGGATTATTGTATCCGGTATCCGGTGCATCCTGCAGCCCAGTTCATATTTAGTCAACAACCGGTGAGCCAATATGAGCAAAGTAAAGACAATTGGAAATAAGGATATTGTGCAAGCGATCGTTATAGCCGATTCGTACAATGCTGATTTCGAACCATTCACGAGCACAACCCCATTGGCATTGCTTCCAATTGCTAACGTGCCACTGGTCGAGTATACGCTCGAAACGCTCAACCGAAATGGAGTGGAAGAGGTGATTGTGTTCTGCAGCAACCATATCAATCAGGTGAAGCACTACATACACCAGAGGCAGGCGGCCGGGTGCACCTGGTCCATCAATATGAAAGTGTCGATTATCGGTTCGAAATCGTGTCGCAGTACCGGTGAAGCGATACGCGACCTGGACATCCGGAACACAATCCGCGGCCATGTGCTGCTGCTCGGGGTGAATAGTTTGACGAACGCAGATCTGGCCACACTGATGGAAGAACACAAGCAACTGTCGAAGCAGGACCGGGGTGCGGTGATGACGGTGGTGTATAAGGAGGGCCTGCAAAGGATGCGTACCGGCAACGAGGTTATGATAGCGGTGGAACCGAAGACCCGTCGACTACTGCACCACCAGCGTTTGGCACGGCAAGATCGGGAGCGTACGTTCGAAGTGCCGTTGGAACTGTTTCTCACAAACCGAGACATGGTCGTGCGCCATGGACTGCTCGATCCACAGATTGCCGTCTGTAGCCATGCTGCGTTGGCATTGTTTGCGGACAACTTTGACTTTCTGACGCGGGACGATTTCGTGCGGGGTGTGCTGATAAATGAAGAAATTCTTAACAGCCGAATCTACGTGGCCAAATTGGCGGCGAAAGAGTATGCGATGCAAGTAAACAACTGGCAGAGCTTCCATTTGGTTAACTTGGATGTGATTAATCGGTGGCTCTACCCGTTAGTGCCGGATACAGCGGTTAGTGAGCTCCGGCAGCAGTATATGCACTTACGGAACAATGTCTACCGCCATCGGAACGTGCACCTCAGCAGGTCCTGTGACTTGGACGGTGATCTGGTGGTGGGAGAAGAGAGTGAAATCGGTGAAGGTACGTACCTGCGGCAATCGGTTGTGGGGCGAAGTTGCCGGATCGGACGGAACTGTCGAATCGTGAACAGTTTTCTGATGGAGGGAGTAATCATCGGTGATGGAACCGTTCTTAGTCACTGTATACTGCAGCGGGGCGTAACTGTGGGTGTGGGATGTACCATCAATCCGGGTTCGTTGCTTGGGGAGGGCGTTGAGATACCGAACCGGTTGGTTGTAGCGGGACTGCTGCTGCAAGCGAGCAAACCACCAGATTGTGAGTGGGCCACGCCGGTAGAGAAGATAGGCGACCGAGCATACACCATACCGGTGGTGGAGGAAGACGAACCGACTCATACCGACAAGGAGGACGAAAGCTCACGCCAGTTGACACCAAATCAACCAACCAGGATTTTACCACTCCTGGAGCTTTATATAACCTCCGTGTACGATCCTTCCGATGATGTGTTAGAGAGCGGACCTGCATCGCCCATCCCAGAGGATGCCAACATTTTCATGTCTGAGGTGGTCGAATCACTTAAACGAGGCCTAGCAGACCGTACCAATCCCAACTATCTGATACTGGAAATCAACTCCTCCCGGTACGCCTACAATATGGCACTATGTGAGGTGAACTTCTACGTTGTAAAAGCGATACTACAGATCATGCTTGAGCAGGACAGTGTCGGGACAAATACCGTCAGCACGTTACACCGTCTGCTCGCCTATTTCGGTGTCGTCTTTCGGAACTACATCCGCGACCGGGAAGCGATGATGGACTGCCTGAAAGCGTTCGAAGAGATGTGTTCCGTGAGTGAAACGTTGCGAGCGAAAATTCTTCAACTGGTGCACTATCTGTACGAACAGGATCTGATCGACGAGGAGGTCATTATCGAGTGGTACGACGGGATGAATGATGAAACGATCAGATCGACTTTGTTGAAGTTGGTAGAATGGTTGAAGGAGTCTAGCGAGGAAGATTAGATTCCGCTCATATTTACGAGTACTTAGTGTAGAGCCCGAACTCTCAGAATACTCCAAATTATCGGCACAAAAACCTTAAGAGGTTGGGCTTGTCATTTCTGGCCGAAGCAGGATATGGAAATTGATAAGTTATGGTCTTCGGACAAATAAAATAACAATGATAAATCAATTAACCAAAGCAGAAAAGCAGGAACGCTTCAACATTAAAATTATTTACAACGCTCTTTATTTCAAGGTCCAAGTTCAATATGCGATAAGAAAGAAAACAATAGAAATCTTTAACCGAATTACACGTTTACTTGTGAAACAATTTAAATAGAGTCGCAAAACAACATAAATCGAAACTATGTTAAATCCATCCCGTCTTTGGATTCGTTGTCATGGTTTCTCATGGCGGAGGGTAATACATAAGGAGCGATCAAATGACCGTACACAAATAACGTCCATTTCATCCAATAACAGCCTGTTTGATTCTGATCAGCTGTACGCAAGCCACGCTGCTGAAAGGTATGCAATGCGCACATTTTCTGAGCATAACACAAAACGCTCAACACCACTTCCCACAAACTCCCCCATCCGTGGTTCCTGGGATATCCCTTCCTGATGCTCCTGGCAACTATAGTACCTGGCAGCAACCGTCTGCCTTAGCTTCTGTGTGTTGTATGCAAATAACGACAGGAGAGAGCGAACACTCCCGTAAAGTTCATTTCCATTCGTCCGAAGGTCCTGGTCGCTCATGCAAGATACCAAAGCGCCTCAACGTGCAGTTGCATCGAACTGCAAAATCAGTTTAAATGCTGCAGGGATGCCCTTTTGGCAAATAAAATATTTGAAGAACAAAACTTATATAGTTCAATAAAAATATTACAACAAAATGTTTGGGATGCTTCATTTCACATTTGATATTACAATGAAAGGTCGCTAATCATCAACGTACCTTGTAGTTAATCATGCGTTTGGAACCCGTAAGAAACTGTGAGGCTAGAAATTCCCTTGTGCCATCAGGAATTCTTGTCACTGAACGCACTATCAGCAAAAAAAAAAAAGCAATTGTGACGTTGGAAACAGTTCCGGAATGCTACGCACAGAACAGAACTGGGCAGAATGTGAGAGTATCCTTTCCTTAACGGAAATGCAATAAAAAGAACTTGAATGAAACCGAACACAGATTCGTTCCACTTGTTACACCTTTGCTACGAAAACCACTTTGAAAAGGCCTGAGCTGAGTGAAAAACTTTGTGTGAATGTATGAGCGAATTTTCCTGCCAGTTTCCCACCACACCGGGATTGTTTAGTGTGGAAAGGGATTCTTTATCCTGCTGGTTAGCTCTTTCCTTCAATGGGGCAAAGCATTCACTATCCTTGTTAAGAAATGTGGCAAATCCAGAGAGCAAACATGTTCGGCGGGGAAATTCACACTTCGTGAGAGAGGAGGCTCTCTCGTCGCGGTTCGGGATGATCCTTGATGGTACACGTTTGGCCGTTGCATACGCATCAATCATCCTTCATTCCACGCTGAGCACTCATCCCAGCGTGTACCATCGAACCCGGTCGATCGTTGCAACGCGAACCGCGCGCCTCGTTCGCTGGCGGAGGGCTCTGCGTCGGCTGCGAGAGCCAGCGAAACCGAGCGATCCCAATTCCCAGTCCTGCCCCAGACAGTCAGTCAGTCATTCAGTCAGTTCGACAAGGATAACGCTCCGAAACGGTCGTCCTTGATTGCATCGGTGCTCCGACAAAGGGGAGCGTGCGCTTCGATTGTGCTTCACATCAAGCAGTGCTTTCCCGGTTGGTGGCCAGTAAGTGTGTGTGTGTGTGTGCTTATAACCCGATATGTTTTTCATGGAACATTTTCCCGAACGCGTGTGAGTGAGTTTTCTTTTTTTTCTGTGGGGGGAGGAGGATTTTTTGCACAAATTAGAGCACTGTTTTTCTCGGGATTGGTGCTAGCGGAGGACAGTGTCCTAATATTCCGAATGGACAAATACGGTGCGCTTGTGCGCGTGTGTGTGTTTGTGGCCGTGTACGTATGCAGGTGTATCTGCAGATGATTTAACTCCCACTCCCCTCCCCCCATCAACTGTTTGTCTTGGGTGCAGATGCTGCTGCTGCTGCCACTGCGAATCCTACTGCTTCCGGTTGCGTTGCTATTTTGGTACGTCTGCTCCGAAATTGTTCAGTGTCACTGTCACTGCCGTGCCGTGGGCAGCATCAGGGAAGACCTCTGGAGCAATGCATCTTAAAGCTATGGGACAAATTACTAGCATATCCGGTGATCCCGTCCTTTAACACTACTTCGCTCTTACACACAGTTCGCAGTGATTTGTGCGGTGATTTGCAGTTTTCGTCAATTCCTTTTGACCGTCTCCATATTTGCAGCGGCTTCACGTAACCGCGGGTTCGTAACGCGTCACTGAGCGCTTGTGACGTGGTCGGTTAGTCTAGCACACTTCTTTTGTACACTGTTGTACTCCATTTAACCCACACCGCTTCATCGACACCCGCGCTGTTAATATTGCTTCGTTGCGGAAAATTAAATATTACCACCTTCCAAACACAGAGTTTTCCTGCAACACACACACACACATACGCACACATTCGCCACCCTTCGCAGCGAAGAGCCTGCGGCAAGGACTTACGCTATCACGTCTGCGGCCTGTTATGTGATTGAGTCTCAAGAGATCCTTGTTTCCGGCATGAGCACTTCTGTGGCCTGCATTTTCGCCCCGTGCTATGGACTGTCCACGTGTCTGTGTGTGTGTCTGTACGTGTGAAAACCTTTCTCCCCGTCAGTACGTGCGCGATCGGAGCAAGTTTGTTGGCACACCAAAAACCCTGCGGGAGGTTAAAAGGGCGCCCGCTTTAAGCGCTTGGAGCGGTTGGAGAACGTGGATAAACGGCAGGCTGTGGTGCTGAGGCGAACACCCCAAAACAAGACAACCATCGCAGCAGCCCAGCTTGAAAATAACGTGTAGTACAAGCGTGTATAAGCGTTTTTGTTCTCCTTTTGCTGTACCAACTCTCACCTCACAAGTTCTATGCAAACACAAACACTTTTTGCCACAAGGCTTTACACGAGAACATCGCAAAGAGTAGTGGTAGGAAAAAAGCGATTCTTTACTGTTTTTATCTCAACCAGTGCGGAATCCCTCCCGGATGCAGAGGGGACAATTTTTGCAAACGCGCTTTTACTATCCGCTAATCTTGAAAGTTTAACCGAAGAAGCTGACATAGAATTTTTCCGTCCACTCTGTGCGCTTGTACTCTTACTCCTCCATCCAAAAACGTGAGTGTTTTATGGAGTGCCTTTTGTGGCATTACCGAATACTTAATGGCTCGATGGTGGAGATTGGCTAGGGAAAACGGTGCTATCCAACGTAACGGAATTTAAATGACGCGGATTTTCCATGACGCGTGTCTTGTGTTTGATGTGTTTAAGGAATGACGGTCCAAATGTCTTGAACTATCGTTGAGCATTGAGAATTACGTTTGCACAAAGTTAATAGGATTACATCCGGTGTATGAACTTCTGTTGATCATCAAATGTCCTGTGTGTAATGTCAGTGGACAGAACATTCGCTCGTATCGGTTATTCGGTTCGTTCGTCCGAAACCCTCGCTTTTTGGTTGGGTGCGAACCATATTTCTACCGACTTGATGAAACAGCTTTAACATTCAAGACCACCGACAGAGAGAGGGCCAATTGAAGGAAAAGTGCTTCGCCACTTTAGGCAGAAATGCGGAAATCTCCGAAAATTTCGGGAACAACGATGCTTTGTTTCCCCAAGAGTATACGCATTTTCCACATTCCGACCACGGTTCCTCCGTCATATGCCCCCCGGTCGTTTACCTATTGCCACGCTATTGTCTACGCCGATCGGCTATGGCGAAGGGAAAAGTTTCAACGTTCGGGGGATATTTTGCATGACAAAAAAACATTTTCCTCCATTCCTGTACGATGGTCCGTTTGGACGCCAAGGGAGAAAGTGGTTCCGATATTTGTTCCGATCCGGGCGTACTCCTTCCACTGTTTTGATGGTGTTGTGAGTGAATGCTGGTCTAACTTTTGGTACCAGATAGCACACTCACACACAGAAGGCAATAGGACAGCACGGACGGATGGATGTTTTAAGCGTGTTCGTTATTTCGTTACAAGAAATCCTCATCCTTAGAACAAGCCTCCACGCCGACGAAGCGGTCACAATAACGATGGCAGAAATGTGTCCCAACAAAGCGATTCCTTTCAAATGTTATAATGGATATCGGTTTCCCTTCGCCTCATCTCATGCCGATGCCGTTTGTCAACTGTTCTCCATCGATGCTAATCCCAGCTGAATGCTTTTGCTACTCGATTAATCTCTTATCGTTTGTGAATCTTCCACTCGTTTGGTTCCTTTTTTTTTGCTACTTTAACTGTGTACGCGCCCAAGTACCAAGCAGCGGGCAGGAGAATAAAAAAACGCGAGTCAGGATGATGGTTTCGGCAATTGAGTTTACCTGTAGCTCCTAAGGCCGCACACCATTGCGTACGAATCCGTCGAAACCGAACGTCACCCGGCCGCCGGTTTTCGTTGGAACGTACAAAAGGAAAATTCATCCAACGAATTTTGCCTCCATTCCACTTGGGCTTCATCTCACTCCCCACTTCTTGGATGCTTTCGTGTCGCCGTGATGCCTTTCGGGAAGTTTGTCGTTACAGCATGACGACGACGACTACAAGGACGCCAAAATTCAGCAACGTTGGAGGCAATATTTGTCGCAAGAAAAAGAACAGAAAACAGACAACGGAATGGAACAAACAGACGAATTTGGCATTTTCGTTGGCAAGGACAGGCAACCGGAGCAAAGATGATAACGATGATAATCATGATTACGATGCTAAACAAATCGGCTCTATCGGGATTACGTGGGGCGTACCAGTACGCTGTACTCATAAATTGTCAGAAGAGGAGAGCCCAAAAAGAATGCCTTCAACGATTTACAACCATTTTTCAGACCATGGCTCCTGTTGGGTTTTTTCATTGTTGCTCCAGCACTCACATCCACTTCATTTTGTGCGCGGAATAGGGAGTAAATGTGCACTCCTCCCTCGAACCACTGGGGGATTTTTGCTTTATTTGGACAGTTTGAAGAAAAAAAAAGTGATAAGATTTTGAATTTTTCTTCCGTAATGGATGGATTGGAAGATATATTTTCCTCCTCTTCATATAAATCATTCGTGTTATTAATAACAAGCCGTTATGCTGGAACGCTCCATTAAAACGATTTGTTTGATACGCGTACTAAATCATGCGACAGTTTCTTTGAATTTCCTGAGCTTCAGTTGTCTCCAGGGCCAACTGAAGTACCAACTGATGAATTCATTCATCATTATATTAATATTTCATCCATTTCTAACTATACCAGCTTAGCAAACTACACATAGGGTCCACAAAATACCTCAAAATGTATCGCAAGTTACATCATTTTTCGAATAGACGTCACGGAAAAGAAGTAGGACATTTAGCGCTACAATATAATTGGCACAATGCCAGCCATTTGAGAGACAAAATATACAATGACAGCATAAAGCGTAACTGATTATCACTAACTTCCCATTGTTAGGTCATTTAGTTCGAGAAAACATTACTTTTGCTTTTAGCGAACGAATATGAACATCGGCATAAGGCGGATTGGTCTCGGCATTCCTCCAACAAGTGACAATCTCGCCCTTCTGGGGCAATGGCTGAAAAAATGACATGCCAAGACACACAGGAAATCAGCTGCCATGCCAGCGGTCATTGTATTCCTACATCTTCCTTCATTTGTTACCACCCGAAACGACATTCGGGTCCGTTACGGGTGCATTAACATGAAGACATCCGTACCGTCCTTCGACAAGCAGCTAGAGCAAGTTCATGTACCGCTCCTGCTGTGAAAACGGCCCCTTGGATTTCGTTCGGCAGAGAGTCGTTCCAGCCTCCGCCAGGTCGTCGTTTGCCGAATGGCCAACGTGCGCGATGGCGGGAAATGAACAGCTGGAACCGATATATCTCGCTCCCCCAATCTTCCAACCTACAACAGATCATAGGTCGGTGATGATTATCGGACTCGGTTGGATTTCTTTATTTTGTCCATAGTTGCCGTCCACCCACGGGTACAGAGCGAAGTCCTTACGGTTCATTTATATCTTCCACGTGCACCACCCCAAATCCGGCCGACGACAGGGCTCTCCATTTGGGTGAATGTGTGCGTCCATTACACATTTCTCGGCAAAAGGTCTCGGTGTTTCTCTTGTCCACCGATGTCAACATACCCCCCCGGGGAGGGGAGGGAGAGGGCACCAACTACTGCCCGAGAGGTGGTGAAGGCAAGCATCGAAAGGTGAGTGGGAAAATCGATGGTGATGGATGGGATGTTCAATGGTACGCATTCGTACCGCAATGGTTCCATCAGATTGATAATGGTGGCGAAGTGATAGGTTTCTTGAAGAACTAATTTCCTTATCGATACAACGATTCGTACGAGCCAAGTGTAACGAATTGAAAGTGCAAAAAATGCTGTTTGTGATAATATTAGCGGTGAGGGACACTTTCTACTCGTACGGCAGTTAAAACGAAAGAGAGCTTATATTTGTAATAGCTCACAACATATTTGTTACAAGCTAAACTAACACTAATGAATTTACTTCTTCTCACCTCGTTAGTTCGACCAAAGCACGAAATATCGTGTATAGCAAATTGCCTAACTTTAGGCTGCAACAAATGGCTTTTTCCATAAAATGTATTGCAATTCACATACGTTCAGGGGCACCACCAATGCCATTTCTATTCCAAGATATCTCAAATATTCGAAACCCATAGCTATCAATTACAAGAGACTTTCCAAGCGCTAAATAATCGTTACAAAAGATCGATATATTTATATCCATTTACCAGACATAAAGGCATGAAGTACCTCTTATCCCCTATAGGGCAGGCAGATGAATTCTAGACCGATCACTTCCAAAGTAAACTTTTCAACGTGTTCATGGGTGTAGGAGAAATAAAACTATCTGAACCACCGACACTTATAATGGAGCTGCAGTTGACGCAGGTCACGTTGACATTCACGTGCCGGTGATGGTTGCGGCAACCGGGAAATTACACCAATCCGTACCCGAATTCAAGCCCTGCACTGTTGTGTATGTGTACCCACAGTGAATCCTCCGTGCTTGATGAACGATTTTCCATCCCGAATGTGGGAACGGAGGAAAATCAATCAAAACAAGCAAAAATGAAAAAGAATAACAACATCGAAATTGAGTTTTATGGTTCGATTCCATGGACTCTATTTCATTTTCGCTTCACATACAACACTCCACGCCTAACCCAACGCGTACGTCGTGCGTGGCCCCCATCCCATGTCTGGGGGCAGCAGGGCAAAATCTGCTTCGGACAACCGGGACAAACTTTGCGCCATAAAGGTGTGAAAAGGGATGAGCGGATCGGGAACGCGGCCGGGACGGGTGGCGCAGACGTGCCAAAAGAACAGCATGATGCTCGGCGAGGGGTCGCGTACATACATTGTACACATCGCACGGTATAATACGCTTCATACAGCGATAATGTGCTGTATGAAGTCTTGCAGATGAAGTTTTCTCCATTTACATTGGACCAGTTCTGGTGTCGGGAGCGGGGGTGAAACGGGTGGTGTTCCCTAGGGCTCACCGACTTTTATTGCCAATTTAATGCAAACGCTATTTTACGACGCCTTTTCGCGCCCGCCTTGTCCAAATGCTTCGCCTAGCGCCGGCAGCGTTCATTCACTGAGCGGTTCAGATTTTGCGCATACAATTTTCTAATATATCCCTGCTTAATGTAATGCTGATTCCATTTGACACGATAAGAATGGAAAAGGGGCGCTTTAAATTACGTTACGTACCTTCTTTGCTATTGAACCATTGCCAATCTGATTGACGTCTCGCACACAATTTCGTACATAAAAGGGATGCATCTTTGTTTGGGGTACAAAATCAATTCCCAACCGGCAACCTGTTCCAACGGCGACAACTTCGGGCTGCGGTTCGATTGAATGCGCTGCAAAGCGCCAACAACATTGGCGGGCGTACGAAATCAAACAGACACACATTTTCCCTGAACACTGCACTGGAAAGAAAGCATTTGAAGTCGATAGGAAAATATTGCTGAACAAACATTCTTGTACGAATACATCGATTTGCGTGTTGCCGATGTTGGCGGGCGCAATCGAGCTCTGTGTCTCGGCCGAACAACTTTTCCCATCTCCGCACTTTCACATACTCCCGCTGCTGGTGCTATACTGCCACAGTCTTTTTTCTTTTCAAGGCCAAAAAAAGCTCTTCGATGTGCCTCGTTTAAAATTGAGTGCAAATACTTCTTCGCCCAATGTTGAAATAACCACTTCGAAAGCCTTCCCCCTCCGGGTTCGTGGGGGAAAGGAGATGAATTGTTATCGATTGCTATTCTTTCTGTCAGCCCTCCACTCAACCCCCTCCTTCGCCCACCTTACCCGAGGGGGTTGAGTTTTCTTCTGCCAGCGCTCATTCGATTTGGAATCCTTTTTCACTTGAAACCGCACACTCACGGATCTCTCCCATTGGATCTTCGCCGGAACAGGCGTATAACAAGCATAAGTAATCGTTTTAAATAAATTATGCGTTCTTGTGTGCCTTTGCACTGAAGCTATCCGCGTTGTGGCAGACGTATGCGCGTGTGTTTCCTAATTTATTTCTAAGCGGCTCGAAATCCTTACAGCCGGCTCATGCACTAAAGGCCGCTCGGATTGCTATGTGGGTTTTTTTTTCGCCCCCGGTATGTTAGAATTCATTGGATCGTTCGGCACACGTTCGGCGTGTTACTCCACTGTACCCGTCACAGCCTCCCGATAATCTTCACAAAATCACCTTCAAAAACAAAACGAAAGAACCTTGGCAGTGTCGTGAGGAGACCACTGTTGTACGGAAAGCTTTTTTATCCTGCTCGGAGGCATCCCTTGGAGGGATGAAAATATTCCCTCTGGTGAAAAAGGGATTCATTTCCCCCCTTTTTCCAACCTCACCAACACACATACATTTTACACAGTATCGGTTGCCATTGGAGGTTTGGGAATGGCAACAGTAGAACCGAGACCGAGAACTCTATACCCTCGTTTGCTTACCTTTGCCCAAAATACAGGGAAAGCAGGAACCAAGAAAAGGAAGAAAAAAGTGAAACAAATACAAAAGTATGTATCCTTAAATGAAAATATTTCTACAGCTTCTCCTGGTGGATAATTTACGATAACGCTTTTCCTAAATGGTGGAGTAAATGAGAGGCAAAGATGAGATGAGAAATAAGCAAAATCAGCACATTGTTATCGTAAGGTACTGGTGGGCTTAACCAAATAAAAGCACACACAGGAAAAAGGGGTAGCTTTGGGTGGGGACTGTCTTGCGGTGGGCCAATTACGGCGGATTTTGGGTTGATTGGTTGCGTAGCTTCTCTATTCAACTCTATTTACCTTTGCGTGCAGCATAATCAGTTTGCGAAGGGAAAAGCCCCATTGCCTTCACTCAGCACTTTGTTCTGTGGCGATAAGAAGGATAAGACCGGAACGCAAAGAAAAATCACAACGAATTTCATAATACCGAAAATTATGCACCATCCCACACGCCCGTTCCACCTTACCGGCCAACGGTTTTATCAACGGCAGGTTTGAATGGTTTGAAAGGTTTAGAAAATTATTGAAATAAAAAGAATTATCCAAGGTGAAACTGTATACATTTCCACCATTAAACCTGCTTTAATGATGAGCGAAGTGCAAAGAAGCGATTTGGAAATTCGATTCCCATAATGGAATCCACGAACCCTTTTCCCTGCAGGGCACCTTCCGTCCAAACAAGCAACAAGCCTGATTGCGTCAATATTTGAGAACTCGCTAACCAGCGGGAAAACAACACCAGCGAAGCAGTCGTGAAGCCAAAAAGGGATAAAGTGAGGGAAGAAAAGCTTGCCCGCTTTCCCGCCCTGACAGGCTGACATTCGGCTTGTGGCCACCGATGCGGGGGCTGGTAGAACTTTGGTGAAAGTACAGTAAATTATTACTTTTCGGAAGCGGTTCATTATCGGTTCGGTATCCTAACGACGCCATAGCACCGCGCAACGGGGGTTGCAACAATTTGTTGATGAAGAATTTCCAAAGTAAATGACCCATCGATCCTCCGGTGAGACTTCTTGGGTGGCTCTTTAACTTTTGAGCGTAGCTACTTGCTCGTTTGCTCTTCAGTCGTCTTCATAAGCGGAAGTAACTAACCTCCCAATAGGAGCATTAATTTATCTTTCCAGCACATTTTTTTCGCCTGGGACATCTTCTCGACTGCCTTTTGCTAGAACAGACATCCACTGTGTCTGTGAAAAAGTCATCAATCTTGGGCCAAGTGCGAGAAATACCATCACGAAACGATGCCTCAGTTTCTGCTGCTGGTGACAAGACTCACGTTGATTGGAAACTAACCGGCGAAGGATGTTTGCAGGTTTGCTTTAGAACTCGGTCCAAGCGCCCGAGCCTGAAACAAGAACCAGATCCTTGCCTCCCGCCAAGGGGAATCTTCAGTAACGGACTGCGAGATTGGCTCTAATTACGGTTTAATTCAAATTAATGTCAGTTGGATCCAATTTATGACACGCTTAAAATGCGATTATCATCGCTCTCACATGCGCAGCAACACGCTGTAACGAACCAACGACTCTCGGGGCGAGAAAGGGCTGGAAACAAGCACCAGATTTACGGGAAAACACGATGTTGTGCTGTCTGTCTATCGTGGGAAGTGGAAAAACTAACCAATCGAGATGAAGTAAACGAGCAAACAAGTATTGGCCCATGCCCATGCTTTAATGGCTCGATAAAAGGAATACTGAAATGAACGGATACATTTGTTATGAACAGCAAATATATTACTTCAACTCTTTCAACCATCTTTTACAAATCGGCATGAACGTATAAGTCGTCTGGTGGGGCGACCATGCTATAGGAGCTTAATAACAGCTTGTTTGCCGGATTTAATAATAATGCCGCTTGAGTCGGGATTTCAGACCATGTCTTATTCTGACATTGAAACAAAATGGAGGAATGGAAGAAACAAACAAAAAAGACCAGCAACACGTGTCATGGTCAGAAATTGGTTCTACAAAGCGCCAGTGCTCTGAAGGCACTCTAGAACGTCACATCGAGTGACCGTGTGTGCCATCTTCCTGCCATGTGCCACGGTTCGCTCGGTTCACAGGACATCGTATCATCGGACTCGAAGACGCACCAGGCGATGTAGTGCAGTGCAGTGAGTGTGTGGTTCGCCCTAATCCGCCTGAATATCTCCATCATCGCTTTAATCGTTAAATTGCCTCAGTTCGCCCGATTTCCTTGGCAACACGACCGAACACCGACCGTGCTGTCAGCTTCAGATAACGAGAAGTGTAGCGCACCCCAAAACAAACGGTTCCTCAACGGCCTCGTCTAATCTGGTACAAAAGAGGAAATTAGGAGAGTAAAACAGTCGAGAGTGACCACTAGGGCTAATGCGACGTCCTCTGATGGCCGTGGATGTTGGATGCTGTCCCGGATTCTAGAACGATCCGGAGGAAGGATATTGATTGATTTCTGCTGTCCTAACCTACAATCCAAATTCCGCCTAATGTCCATTTCGAATACGGTTCGGTGTAATATTCCTCCCTGTAATGTGCATCCGCATCAACCCGGGGACGTTAGGACTACCAATTTCCGCTCTTTGTGCCAGTTGCCGTTACCGACAGGATAAATCCAATTAATTAACCTGCTCGACAAGCCTTCATCGTCATCGTCGTCATAATCCCTCTGCCACTCTTGTTCCACTACAGCTGTGCGGATATGTTGGACGTCAAAGAATGAACTTATAATCTATGGAGAACAAGGCTGGAACTGGAAGAAGGCCCGAATCGAAGGATGGGAGGACCGGCGTAGTGTGGTTTGTTTGTTGTGCTGATTATTTGCAAGTATTAGCCTGCTTACAGGCAACACAGATCCTTTGCTCAGAAATATTGTGGCTTAGCCTAGATGTAGCAAAAGAGCAAAAAATGAAACACTAGTGCACAAAGTGGTCCATTGGGACACGGGAGCCGAGCCGCTTGGGGCAGAGTATTGTTGAAAACGTTTCCATTAAAACTAAGATGTTTTCGCTGCCTTCGGCAAACAAAACACCGAACCTCGACCCTTGCCCCAAAGTGCCTCAGCGCATGATGATACTAAGCAAACAGCTCGCTGACCGGTGTGATTCCCAAAATCCTTCGGGGCAGCAATTTGTTCCTCTTGTGCTCAGAACAACCGGGGGACCGGTTGTCTCTGCCATCCGTTACCTGACGTTGGAGCAAATAATAATTCAATGCCAATATTGTCTTCTGACGTATTTCGGATCAGCTGGTTTCCTTGGAACCTTTCGGCTAGAATTCATTGAACAAGGTCACTAAGGAGTGCCAGAAGTCATTGAATTCGCCAAAAAAAGGGATAAGAAAGGTCCTAACAATATGAAGGATAAGAAAGTTGGGCCTTTCTAATCGAAATCATAACGATACGTTGTGATACGGCGCTTTGGATAATTTAAAATCTATCCCTTTGGTAACAACAAAGAAATGCTCGCTGGTTGGACTTGATACACGACTTGAAATTGAACCCCTTTTTTGCTAGCCATTCTTCTCGTTTCACCACAGGAAATGAACTTGCCCGAACAGTACGAGCCGGGTACAGATCGATCCGACATTACTTTATGTGCAGCATTCAACCGGAAAAGGATCCAAAACGCTCGAACTGGGGATGGCGGAAAATGGTAGCGGAAAAGTTCGGAATTGTTGACCACACACTCACACATGCGGGTGACCAGTCCGACCAAAGCCATCAATGTCAGGGAAATATTTCAATTACACTCATCCACCGATTTCGTCCGGCCTGGTCCTCGTCCCCACGTCGACCGCACTGTGTGGACGATGTGTTGAGGTGAGCTTTTTTTGTGTCGTTGCTGATGTCTCGCCCGTCTACGGCACCCATCCTGGCAACGATGTGTGATGCGTGGTACAAGAAAACAATTCTCAATTTCTCCTCCACTTCCGGCATTCTGGGTGGCTGGGTGGGTGTAAATTCCTTTACACCTTTGCACACATCCATCACCGGCCCATCGACACGCTGTTGTCACATCCATCTTTTCGTATCGTTTTCATCGGATATTGTCTCACGGGTCTCTCTGCGCAAACCGTCCATTGCCATGTGATGGCGTGTGTGTTCCTGCATTTTGCTCATATTAAACTGTACAAAACGATACAATGTCCAGTTACGTGGTGGTACGCTTAAAGTTACAATTCAATACTTCCCGAATGACTATTACCTTCTTCCGAAGCAACAAAACTGTGGTACAGCTGAAGGGTTAGCACTAGTGACAACGGCCATAAAACCATCCGCCCGACGACATACGGCCCACAATGTTATCCTTTGTATGGCCACTACAGTCGAGGTGAGTGCCGGGTGACACAACAATAAGACCGAGCTGGATGTATCCGGCTGATGCAGCAATCGTGACGTGCACACTGCTTATTAGTCGTACACTGGTCACTCTCTTCGTTGACGTTGATGAACTGCACAATACCAGCCGGGCCACAGCGCCCGAAACCCCCATCCCGTCCACACCCGATGCAACGGTCTGTGCGCAACATCAACTTGAAACCGTAACACCAATCATTGCCCGGAAAAACCACTAACCCGCAGCCCACAGAGTGTTCGATCTGGCAACAAGTTTCCGTTGTCAGCCTCAGCTGTCGAACCAAACCCCGCTGCTAATGGTGCCTAGGACAATCCGGACCCGATCTTTGCCTCCCTATTGCTTCGCACCCGGAAATGGTAATTACGTTCCGTAGAATCGCTTCGAAAGACGAGCATAATTGACTCGTTTTCTACACCTGCAGCAACGACGGAGAAGAATCCTTTTCACCAGCGATGCGACAAGAAGAGGATGTGCTTGCACTCTTGAAACTTACTCCTCGCAAGCAGCTGCATCAAGCGCCAGGGCTAGAGAAGATCGATTTGAGTTATGTATCCGGTTTAATTCAGCTCCCATTTCTTGCACTGCTGTCCGTAGCACCGAACTGTCGCAGTTCGTACCGGGGAGCAGCCGTGCAATGTACAACTGGAAAGGATGGATCTTTGTTTGATACTCGAACAGAAAGGGGTTTGATTGTACTCGGAAGCTTCGTTCCGGTGCGAGAGAACGAGGGCGACAATTTGCAAAACTTCACCGTCAACCGGTCGTTGCAGGCAGCAAACTTTTGCTCGGTTTTGCATCCGCGCCAGGGCTCTGTCTGTCTTGAGTCGCACTCGAAAGCTGGTACTTTACCAGGACTCGACAGAGAAATGGAATTCCGAGCTGGAGTCAAGCATTCACTTCTAGCGCGCTTATTACGTGGAGCGTGCCACGGCCATAGCAGCTTTAAACTTAAGTCTCATCTGTTCCCCCTATCGCTTCTCGGTTTGGGAACACGTTGTCAAGCTTATGTCAGAATGTTGATACACCGTTCCACACGACACGTGCGTCCTTGTAGCTAATCCAATTCAATCCAATCCACACCCGATCCTCCTTCGGCAGTGCGGTACCTTTGCAGTGCGATTCCGCTAATCAAACTGAAGAGCGCAAAATGAACGGGAAATTTTCATTAATGAAATTGATCCGGAAACGAAACTCATCCGTCCTGTAGTGCTGCTCTTCCCATTTCGGTTGGAAGAAAATCGCGGTGAAAGTTTTTGCTCAACATCATCGGGTGGATGCTTTCCAACAATAGACGCCCTTGATGAAGTCATAATTTTGCGCTCAAGATCGCAAATCCTCGCGAATATATTGACGCAAAGTGCTCCAACAGTTCTGGCAACGCGCAATAAGATGAGAAATCACTGGCAATGCTGCTTCACCAGCACTCGTCTTAACGCTAATGCACTCTTGACGCATCAATTAAATCGCTCAAAACGCAAATCCTCCGATAATACTTACATTCCCCCAAAGGTACTTCAATGATATTCCACCGTTTTATCTCGTTGCCTGTTACATTTTCATAATCGCACTGCAACAGCGAACCATGGATGCGTCAAATAATGAGCCCACTTCTTTCGATGAATACTTAAACAAGCCTTGTGGCTTTGAGCATTCGTTCATTGCTTTATCCGCAACCGCGCGTACATCGCCACCGGTGACCGGCCGTACCGCTTAATCTGCGATGGAAAAAGCCGCCGCGTTCCCTGGAGTGATAAAATTAAAATTTACCTTTTTAATACCTCCTTTCGCTACGACGGCTCCATTATGATTTAAGTAAGCGCAAAAATTGATCCACTGTGGATGCTGGATGTACAGAATTGTCCGGACCGTTACAGTCACCCTTTGATATTTCAATTTAATTTTATATTGTGGGATCAACGTTAAAATCGCTCTAGAATTGCTTGACAAATCCATCCAATGATTGGTGATTGCGAATTGCATAACTTAGGGCGTTTTGTTTCAGGTATTTCAGTATGAAAAAATAGTACAGATTGCTCTGCTGCATAATATCATGTTCCGCCCTGTTTGAAAAACATATCCATATTCACAAGTTTCTTTTGCATATTAAAGTTGATTAGGAGTCCAAAGGAAATTTGAAGTAAAGGTATAAATTTGATTTAATTTAATAAACCTAAGCCGTGTTTTTTGTTAGCATACATGAGAGGATAGCTTTATGTTCGCCGGGATTTTGCATGGTGAAAAGGTGGAACCCCCGGTGGAGCCGAACTGCTTTGATTACACCTCTCACGCCCACCACAATATCCTTCACAGCATACCCCTGATGAGATTGATCCTTTTGTTGATGTTCTCGTTGTTGCGGCTAGCCTTGACGTTAGACACAATAGCGCACGATGGCATTGACGATCGGTTGGTAAACTCCGGTGCGCCCGGTAGTAGATACGCAGGCCTGCGGAAAATGGCGTTTATACACTGGTTTCACTAGCTTCACCCTTCACCGCACTCGTCCCGCTTGCGTTTCCGCTTTTATTATTGCTTCCATTGACAGTGACATGGGATACATGCAAAATTAACTCGCTTAACCTGGAATTTTTATGGTCCCGTGGTACGGTCCTGAGCTGCATATTGCGCGCTTCCTCGAGGCGGAGAAAATGTGGAAATTGTGTGGTTTGTTCATGACCGCAACAGCTCTCACGCCCTACCTGTCGTCGTATGTCGTTGCACGGAGGTTATCGTCGACCTGTATCGCCGACGTGCTTTATCCGGCGTAAGAGTGCGTCTTTGAACGTTTCTCCACAGTATGGACCCCGCTTGCACGGTTCCCGCCCGACCGTATTCAACCCATCAGCTTCATTATGATTGACAGAAATATGAAAATTTCATTCACCGACAACGACGACGCAAAACACAACACAAACAAAACTGTCAAAATTTCATTCTCATTAGCCAAAAACCAAATCACCGCAGCTGCCGGTAGTCCACCTGTCATCAAAACAAGCCCTTGATTGTCCGGGACCAGCACGATACGGTTGTGTAATTTTTGTGCATAGATAAATAGGCTATTCTGTCACGACGCACAGCGCACCATTCTGGCCGAAAAACCATTTATTACAACGCCAACATTCGTGGCCACGATCATCACCCGGCGCTTGGCGTTCGCGGAACGTAATGAATAAAACATTCTCCCAAGGATATGCAAACGCACCTTCCCCCGGCAGCGCCAACTGTTCGCTTAGCGATAGCTTAGCTGATTATACATTCGTTGACACTTTCGACAAGAATTTCCAAGGTGTTCAGACACCAACCGCACCAGCGTGCCGTCGTTGAAAATGGATACTTATCTATCTGTCGAAAATGTGTTAAAAATGGAACAAAACCGGATATTTTATAGTCCAATATTAGGCAAAAAGGAACAACAGTCGACGAAAGGAAATGAAGTTCAATGGCGCAGTGCTGTTCAGGGGGGAATAGCGACGAACGCGGCCTAGCGGAAACTTGCCGCTTCCCTTTACTCCATCCGGTGCCGGAAAGTACACTGGAATGGGATGGCTACTGAGTTGACCGAACCGACACCGGTCCTAGATTAAATTGAAGCAATCAAAAAAGCAAAACGGAAAAGGGAAAGCAACGGAAGAGATTAATGCGTACATTGGACGATGCTTAACGCCACATCGCACAGTGTTTAACGAAAGGAAAATGGCAACATGCTTTATTAAACATTTCGGACAAGGAGAGCTGTTTCAATGAAATTAAAAAGGAGAACTTTTAGCTTATCCTTGGTTTAAGCTCTTTGCAAATGAATATATTTTTTTTTCAAAACGCGCAGATATTGGACACAAATAATTATTGAACTTGGGCGAAGGCAAACACCATGCTTGCGCTCATTCATTAAGGAGATAATTTTGCATAGCGACAGGCGTTGTGTTACGCGAATTGCATAGTTCACAAGTCCCATTATTAAGAGGCGTTTCAATACGTTTTCCCGACGGTGGTATGCCATACTTTTTCAGCCACGGTAATGCCGGACATTACCGGACGTCGAAATATAATACTCCTGTGTTTCCTCCTCTAGAAGGCAAAGGCGAAAAGAGAAAAAATGGCCACCGGAAGGACGGAAATTTGTTCGCGCTGGAGAAAGAGAAATTTCACGTCAAACACGCCCGACGCTTCTGCCCAGCTGTCACCTAGCCTAACACTTTGGAAAAGCGGAAGCGTACACACCGACCACCCGCACAAACGCACCAACCCACCGCCGAAACTCAAACGGTCAGACCGGTTTGACCTGACCTGCATGTTGACGCGGATGAGTTGCTCCCGTACTCTACCCGTCAGTTGCTTCGATGATGATTCCGTGCCAGTCTTTGGAAGCGCAACAGTGTGCCTTTGCTTCGGTGTGTGTTGGAAAATTTTGACACTCACTACCCAGGAGATAAGGCAACTGGACAACGCGTTGGAAGGACGTGAAGGCAGGCCATGAACCATAGAACGATTTGCTCGTCACTAGACACCTTCTGTAACGTCTTTGGTTTGAATCGCACTTTTCACGATTTCCAGAGAGTAACCGTTCCGGCTGTCATTATGTCTTGGGTGTGTTGTAATGTAATTTCGAACCGAGAATCCTTGAACGTCCCCGATGACATCCGACACCCCCACTGAAAATGTACTTTACCCTCTTCAGCAAACCGTAAAGGGAAGGACCTTCAACACACAATCTCCTTCGGATTTTTGGAGACCGCTCTGGTTTCGACAGTTTCTGCTGGAATACCTTTTTCCGCAAATCCACGCTGCATTAATGGAGATTTATCTGCGTGCCTTACGATACCACCCACCATGTGAAGCGGTCTCTATAGGTTGCTCAAATGAACTATTTTTGCGGTACACAGCACATCATCGTCTTTCCCTTCCTGTTCTAACGGCCGCCAACAAACAAAATCAAAAAGAATTCATGTGGGTTTTGCAGATGGAAGGCGTGATTTACGACGCTTTCCTCCCGCCGTCTCGTCGTACGCGCCCGGACTACAATTCTGACAAAAGGTACCATTAGTTTTCTACCTTCGCCCGGGCCTCGCTAGGCCTCACTTGAAAAAAGGTAGTATATCATCGAAGGGATTGGCTCGATGGACACCTTGCGTGGTGTTGAGCTCCTCCAAGATTATCGTTTGTGTCGTTTGTGGGCCGTGTTTGATGGATGGCTGTTTTCGTTCGCAGTGAGTTTACCACCCGCGTTCGGGCTCTGTCCGCTTCTTGTGCTTGGACGAAACGATTTTCCCAACATCGAAACCAACATAATGGGTCTTGAACGTTCCGAGGGAGCTTCTGTTTCCGGATATCGATCTGACTAGAAATCTGCTGACTCAAGGCATGTTGTGTTGTTTTGCAGCCAAGCCGTTGTTTCCACTGGGTTTTGGGTGTGACCAATTTTGTTGCTTCACCCATCGCATTGGACATGGTCGTGTAGGACATTGTTGTACGCACTCTACAATGCCCTATCGGCAATATTACTACACCGAACTAATACATCCAGTGTAACCTTTTTCGCTTCGAGCAGTTGAGTGCCAGGTCTAGTGAAAACAGCATGTTCTAAACATGACATTTACCAATCAACCGACAATGAGAGAGCGTGAAGGGGGTACCACGAAGGGAAGGAATTGAATCACAGCAACCGCTTCACCAGTAGCAAGCCCTGTAACAAACATGTCACGTCAGCAGCACCGTGCAGCTGAAGAACGATAAAATAAAACGCACCCAACGGCTCGCTCGCTACCGACGACATCACCTGTTCTGCCAGAATGGAAGATGGACAATCCCGCAAATCCACCAACGGGCAGGGCCATCCACGGCAAACACGCGATCTTAAGAAAACACACGCCGATTCTTGGCCCAGCACCACCAAAAGGACATCGCTGCCAGCCAGTCCTAAGATCATCAAGACTACCGAGGATGACTCAAGCGTTGGGGACGTGTTCGAATACTGCCAGCAAACGTCCGTCACTACGCCGTCGACGGTGGAGATCGACTACGGCGCCATTAGTCCACGTTTCGAACGTATGTAGAGAGTTCCGGGACGCACCGGGCTCCCACTGACTAACACCCCTGTTTTGACACTCACTCACCAGGTAAAAGGTTCGAGTTTTGTTACCCCTCCGTATCGAAGGAAGATTTCTCCAACAGCATATCAATCGACACGCACGACATCGATCGTCAGAAGAAACGAATTTATCCCAGCAAGACTCCCGATAACTCGCTCGAAAAGTATGGTTTTTACGATGCAGTAGGAGCACCTCAACTAACTCGTTGCTTTTCCCCACAGTGAATCCATTCTCGATGGTTCGATGGCGAGCTGTAGCTCTCCGGGGCATAGTTCCTCCGCAAGGGCCAAGTCTCCGTCGCACTCCCCGCGACATTCGCGCCGTCAACTGAATAGCGAAATTATCAACATAACCTCAAACCCTGGCTATCAGGTAAGGCGGAACCAACTCTCTGCTTTCCTTTCCTCGACTAACATTCTCCCGTTCACTTGCCGTGGAAGGTTCTAAGGAATTCTCACTCAACACTCGATCGCACCTGCTCCGACAGTGTCGTCTCGCTGACATGTCGCAAATCGACCAGCGATCTTACCCAAACGAGTGACGTTGGCATGAGCGGTATGGGTTCGATGGGAGGGCGACAGGGCAGGCGCAGAAGCAGCCACAAGGGCGGCCTAGCCTTCCTGGCCAGCCGGAAGGGATCGCGTGACTCAATCAAAAGTGCGGCCTCCAACACGTCCGTTTTCTCCAACGAAGACATCGGACCGCTAGCGTTCCAGTCATCGGCCCGTGGTCGTCAGCGAAGAACGTCCAACTTTCTCGAGCTTCCCGTGCCGGACCATGCGAGGCCCCGCGTTTGTTCATTGCCGGAGCGACCGTACAATCCACGCCAGAGCGACGATCTCTATCGATTGCGGCACTTTTCCATCAGCAAAGGCACGGTGGTCAACTGCGGTGACTCGATCATATCGCGAAGATCCAAAAGTAACACCAGCGTCAACTCGACGGCCAGTCGGTAAGGTCCCGGTCGCAAACCACGTACAAAATTGTCCACTCCATGTGTGTCTTACGAATTTTCTCTAACAGCGCCAGCGAGAGGTCACCATTTGAGGGATCCTGTTGCGGCGGAGGATACGCCACCGTGGATTCGCTTCCTTCGTCTCATGGCGAAGACGACGAAAGTGAACCAATTCCTACAAGGTCGGTACAGGTCAGGCACGGTGCTTTAGCAAGTAACGCCACATTCTTTCGCCTTCGGCTTCTTCTCAATCCGGCAGGTATCGCGTCGTAATGTTGGGCGATTCGGGCGTCGGCAAAACGGCCCTGGTTTCACAGTTTATGACCTCCGAGTACATGCACACGTACGACGCCAGCCTTGGTAAGTTACCGGAACGCGGGTGCGTGCGAGGTTGAGGGAAAGTTTACTCATAAAATGGTGGCCATTATTATTAATTGAAAAGCGAACTACTTTGTGTGTAAAAAAGTGTGCAACCATTACACTTGCCCGGGAGCGTTTCTGATGCAATGTTTGCACTACTGCACTACGGCAGATGCAGTGCACTTTCGTTAATGACAGAACGCTCCAGTACAGTACGGATGTACATCAAACAAATGAGCTGAAGTTTAAAGTCACCATGCAGGGCAAATACAACCCGGCCGCACTAAATTAGTAATGGAAGCGTTACATGATACAAACAATGTAGCCTCACTCACTCATTTGAACGAAGCTCATGACGGGATTTACAGCAGGTTGTGCTTTCACAGCCAAATATTCCTCACCCGATTCAATGTATGTGACGTTGATGTGTGCGTGTGTGTGTGTGTGCGTGTACAATGATTTATTCTCGTTTTGGGCTGCCAATATTCCAATTAGCTCGCGCAGTAATAGGAACCGGAAACAGCACATAAAAAAGAGCATCGAACACGACGCGCGGCCCCATCGATGCGAGGAACAAGTGTTATTTTCATTTCCACGAATCATTGATTTAATTCTACCCCTTGGTGCGGGAAAATACGCGCACCCCTACCAGGGCAGGGCGAAAGGGAGAACAGTTTTCCTGTGGAGCCGAGAACCGTTTTACGCTGGTGGGGCAATGTTATTAAATTCTATGCCCAACGAGAACAAAAAAAAAATGTTTTATATGAGAAAAAACACACCCTGCTGACGCTGAACGCGGCACACATGCGGCGTTGGAAAACTCATGTCAGATTGTGTTTGTTGTGGCGAAATGGCGAAGAAGTGAGGTCTTTTGGTGGCTGCTAGGACGGGGTGAGGGGATGATATTTCGAGTGGTACAATGTAATTATCAGACGCGGAGGAGATGTGAGATGAGCTTTGAATCGGTTTGTTCTTTTCTCGCTTTTTCTGCTCTTCGTTTTTCCTTTTTCCATCTTGTGTCTTCACACTTTTCACAAATCACCAACGGTGAAATGCCGGGACATGGCTGCCAACCCCCACCGACAACCCACGTCTGCTCAAACGGATCGGAAAGATGATGAGTTCGGTGAGAAGACCGTTAGTGTGCTGCTGGATGGCGAGGAATCGGAGATGATATTTATCGACCATCCGAACGTGGAGATGAGTGTAAGTAGCTAATAACTGGTGTGCCACGGGGGAACTGGGCTAAATAAATAGCATTCCCGGCGGTAGGTAAATTTGATCAACCGCAGCAAATTGAGCTCCTCCAAATGAAGACACTGCGTTGGTTAGTGGGGTTTGTGGTTTTGCAATACGTGCCCCGTGCGCTACCACGGAACGAAACGTGTTTCATTTGACGGGGGTGGGAGTCAGGGAGAGCAAGGCGATAAGCCTCCCTTTAATCCCAGTCCCATTTACGATTACTTCTGCATTCCAACAGGTGGAAAACTCGCTCTCGACGTACGAACCGCACGCCTGCGTTGTTGTCTACTCGATCGTCGACCGGAACTCGTTCCGGGTGACGGAGGAAATACTCAACTATCTCTGGTCCGAGCACTACACGAAGGAAAAGGCGGTCATCATAGCGGCAAACAAATCCGATCTGGCCCGGGCACGAGTCATAACCACAGCGGGTAAGTGATGGCGTTAGTCGACACACAGAACCGGCTCAGAACTTTGCCCGAACCGAAGGGGTTTTTCGCAAACGGGTTGAGTCTATCGTTTTGTCACACTTTTTTAACCCATTACTGACCCCAAAAAAACGCTTCTCATCGCAGAGGGAAAGCAGCTGGCAACGTCCCGGGAAGCGAAGTTCATCGAAACGTCCAGCGGAATTCAGCACAACGTCGATGAGCTGCTCGTAGGCGTCCTTAAACAGGTACTTTGGCACATGTTTGGCGTGTCCCTGAAGACTGATCATCACTATCTCCACTTACCATCCCCACAGATACGACTCAAAGAGCAGAGGGAAAAGCGTGCCAGTGCAACGAATCTGCGCAACTCCCGTACGCAGATGTCGCTGCACATTGCAAAGGAGATTTTGCACAAAATTTGTCTTACCGACATCACTAAATCGAAAAGCTGCGAAAATCTACACGTACTCTAAAGTGAGTTTGTACGCTAGTGCTGGAAGCATTTCATCGCCGTCTTCAGTCAATCAATACGGCATTAGTACGGCGACACGTAAATTGTTATTTAGTGCCAAATTTGGAGGATGAAGCGATAGAATCGTGGAGGAGGTTTTTTCTGTTGGAGCTTTTGTGTGTGTGTGTGTGCTATCGAACGCCTTGTGGAACATTTCTTCGACTGTTGCTCGAACCAAAACCGAGCCAAACTGCTGGCCAAACAGCAACGTTGGCCTACGATGAACATTTTCCCACCGAGAAAGAAGAGATCAGGCGACCAAACAGGAATAAAACAAGTGTATGTGTCGGAAAAGCAACCGGAAAGAAAGTAATCGAAGAGCGAGGGAAAACCAAGAGCTGTAGATGGTGTTACATGTACGATGTTTCTAAACACATTAAAAACAAACAGGAATTTTTGTGTTATTGTTAGCGTAAACAAACGGTCCACATCTGGCCACATCTTGACAATTTGGGAGACTTAAACGAGGGAAGCCTAAAGAGATACTTGGAAGACTCGCGTACACTAAGGAATCCTATACTGCGTATTCTCTGGCATATCGCAGCAAAGACTGGCTAATATAGCTCTATATTTACTCACGCACAACCCACTCTCGCTCACACACTCGTAGCCATATACTGATCGTTACGCATGCACATGCACCGATACAATCTTGATGGAAGGAAAACTAATACTAACCGTTTCGAAAACGGCCGACAGAGATCTCTTATCGTAATACCAAGATGGTAGCCATTGTTTGAAGCAAAAAAACTGTTGGAAATGTTTGGAAACGGCCACCTTGTCACACGGGTTGCATAGCTGTAGGCGCTTTGCTAGGTGTATTATCTGCACGAACATGCTGAAACGCCTACAGTTATGCATTTCGTATAACAAACAAGTATTCCTGTGTACATTTTTCCCGTTACAAGCAGGATTGCCATCCGCGTGCTCATTTTTCAACACTAAAAATTGAGTTTATGCGAAACCGATAAGGGAACTCTTCTGTTCGATCGTTCTAGAAGAGCTCGACTGGTGTTCTCCGTAGCAGGTTATCTTTACAAATTACTAACTGCAACACAACCAGAAAGTCATACATATATACAAACACATATATATATATACAAAAATATAGCTATATACAAAGAGTATACACGTGTTAATAGCCTATTTACTGATGTGTGCGTGTGTGTGTGTGGAACGCGTAAGTTGTCCACATTGTGTAGCCGATATTGAATAAATATGCTGATTTTCTGACGCTTTTGATGGTGCCACAGTTTAGTAGCGTGTGAAGTCTTGCGATAGACGCAGTTTGTTCGTCATGCTATCGAAGAGCTGATTTCGGTTCTGAATCGGTTCTTATCCTCAATTATACCAACCCGAACTGTGAGTATCACTGCACTTCTGCTGTGAAAAGCTATTCAGGTCACCGCCAGCATTCCAATGCCCGCTTCAATCGCACACTGCGCTGATGTGAAGACGGAGCAGTAGCGGAACTTTAGTGCTACTGGGCTTTTGTATTCTCCCATGCCCTGATCTATATCTAAGGCTTCAAAAAATGTGTCCCCTTCAGTTATCGCGCGCGCCTTCACTAGCACCATTTTCAACTGCATCGCATAGGAAGCTGCAACCAGCGGGGTGAGGTTAAGGTCGTAAAAACAAACTGGCGCAACTTGCTGCCTTCCGTACCCACGTTCTGGGTATGCCATAACGCGTTCCAAGAAAGAGAGCAACCTCGTAAAACGAACGCGGCTACTGCCAGATAAATTAGATGCTTGCCGCGGGTGTAGGGTAAATCGACGTGCAGGCAGCAGATTGCAAGTCCAATGCAGCCTGCCCTCTTTCGGAAGGTACATTCTTCCATTCTCTTTATTAACCGATCAATTTGAATCCACGTGGTATTTATTGATCGCTCCATAGATTGATAAACCAGAAGCTTCATGTGAATTTATCATAGCAAAGAATACCACATACTTAATATTAAAGCTTTAAAGTATAACATAAAACGATGTGTGCAGTGCGGAATGAAAGCGAAACTTGATTTCACACTTGATTTCCCGGTACCTCTAGTCGCTTGTCGGTGATTAACGTTGCGATAGCAAATTGCAACTTGGTAAAGGACACTTGGCACACGGTGAAAGCTTTAAATGTTTGCCCTGCCCTTCTCAGTTTCTTTTGACCGAAAATTCAAATGTGCACGCCCAAGTCAAGCAAGCTGCAAAATTTCCACATCAAACTCGATATACTTTTAAAAAAAAAACGTAAAATTGTGAACTTTTTTAAACGCAAGCTTCGGAGGCCAAGTTCGAAAAGGTAAAGAAATATAAAGAATTATCAAATTTTATCAAATCAAATGGGGGATCAATGAAGAACAATATCAAAACAAGTGAAAGACAGCACTGAGAAGTTCGAGAGGGCGATGTTTTCGATTTCTCAAGAGAAACACGTAAATACAGAGACGAAAGCCTAACTAAATTGTACTGCGGCCTAAAAGGTAAACCAATCCCGAGCGCTAATCGTGGGTTGTCTTGGTGGAGTTACTTTTAAATGCAAAACATTAAAAACCGAACATGGTCCCGGTTAAGTAAAACGGGCCGCTTAAATAAAAACAATGGTAAATAAATATTACGATCGATCGATGATATGGACAATGGTAGTGAGTGGCCTAAGTAAAGCGCACAAGATTGAAATACTTATTACTTACGTGAAGCTTTTGGCAGCACTGAATGGTGCGTCGCTCACGCAGCCTGTAAGTCAGAAAGGGACGAAGAACGGGCATGATGAGAGAGTCAAATTGTAAAACTTATCGAAAAAATGCAACGTCAGTTTCCAAAGACCTAACAAAGAACAAAGCTAATAATGTTACAATTTCTGAAAGAAACGTTTTTCGGTAGATTGTTTGTATAAAATACTGCAAAAATCTGTCAATTATTGCTCGATGGAGATTCTTTCGAATGCTACGTCTCTTTTGAAGCAGAACAAAAAAAGCATAACAATATTGATCGATGGTACGCCTCCGATCGATCTTGATCAAAACTTATCTCCAATGAGAGTCACACGACTCTTCGAGCGTGTGTGTGTGTAGCAGTGTCTGTGTGTGATTGTGTTTCTGTGGTTAGTTGTTATGTATAGTAAACAAAAATATGAAAATCCGTATATTACAGCTCCTAGCGTACTTCCATACTAATTGTGGCAAAGTGCTGTTACATTCCTAGCTAACGAGCTACTAAAGTCGTTGCAGGAAGTTGCAGGAAGCAAACAAGAACGTTTGAAAAATGCTCCAAACAGGACGAATCTATCCCTTTTGTTAAATAAAGCGAGTTCCTTCGCTACGCTGCGTTGATACGAAGAAGTTCTTATTCAACTCTCTTGTTGTAAGCATGATGTTTTATACAAGATCTATTTTTATGTATACACAAAGTGTTACCACAATACTCTAGCTGCGAGCAGATCGTCTCACGAGAAGCATTAACAAATTGAACTTCTTCAAGCTACGTTTGTATCGCTTTAGTTCGATACATTCGGAGGGGGAAGGGGGCAATCATAAAGGATCAACACACGACACGCTTCGTAATATTTTCCGAGCTAAAATACTGAAAACTGATGTAAACTTTCTCACTGAACTCGATATACATGCATAAACACATACATATATACTTGTATATTTAAAAGAATGTTTAATAAAAATTAAGGACTAAACTTTAACAACATCGAGCACTGTGTTTATTACATTTCGTTCATTTCACCCAAAAACCTCCACAGAAGACATCTTTCGGCGAGCAAGTAACATGAACCTTACGGTCAACTTCCTTTTAATCATTCCACCTTCTCCATCATGATCACCCACCTTGCTTATCAATATAAATTACGGGCCATTTGGAAACATGACCCACCGTGGCCCGCTACTAGATAGAGATGATTGAGTAAAAGTGCTTTAAAGAGAGGCTAGTCGGGAAGAAAATGTTCACCAAAACAAATCGACCAAAACAGATTAAAGTCAGTCCACCATCACCGAAAACCACCGTCGGATGGTTTCAATGGTCGGAAAGTCTGAATGACTGACTGACTGACTTTTTTGGGCGGATGGTTGCTGTTTCCAGACGGGTCGCTGGTAAAAGTCAAAACCAAACTCATCAATAATGCACCGTACACACAAACACAAGCATTATCTTCGAACTCTCCGCTACTGTCCGCATTGCTCGTGGGGTTTTCCTCCACCGGTAACCTACATTTTAATTTTTGTTTGAGCTACACGGCATGTTTCCCATATAATTATTCCTCGGAAGCCAAAACATCCAAAAGAGCGCGCATTCTGCTAGGATGTACGCGGGCCGTGTAACGTAACGCAGTAATGATGATAGCAATAATAAAGAATAATGACTGGCGGGCCAGTGTGCCAGGCTCTGCAGCAACACCTTTACACGGTTACCACCCAAGCCAGCAGGCTCCACAGCCATCAGACGCGGGCAGGGACGATTAATTTGGTAGGTTTTCAGTTTCCGCTGTGCAGTACGCGTGTTTGGTGGGCTGTCAAAACCGGGCGAGGAAAGTCAAGCTGATAAGCGAAGGCGATGTAGCCGTCGGTGGTAAATCCCCCTCCCCCCCGGCAGGTATGTAACGAGACACTCACAGTAGCAGATTCCAGCTGGCTACAGATTTCCATCCAGATTGTATTGAATTTTCAACAACATACCCAAGCACACTCGACCATGCGAATAAGTATCAATACATGTTTTGGATTGATCATTACGACACAGCGAGTACGAAGCGAACGGTTTCCCTACTTTTAATTGACAGAGAGCGAGAGAGAGCGAGAAGCTCAATGCAATGAAACAAACTTTTCCAACAGTTTATCTAACACACACCACAGCTTAGCGATGGTTAACGCGTACAAAATGCGCCCCAAAAGTGCGTCGATTCATCGCTGTTATATCATTCGCGCATGGTTGAGTCAAAGTTCATCGCGTCATTTCGTGCAAAGGGGTTTTTTTGATTCGGCACAGCTTCATCAGAGTAGGCCATTACCAGCGGTTCACTGTTCCAGTTTAATTGTTTCTTCACACTACCCGGCACGCTTAACAGTGCTACTGATCGACCATTTTATCTCATTCGTAGCCTACCTTGTTAATTTTACATTCTCATTTCTTTCCTCACCATCTTCATTCTAAGCTCACGCTTGTCCAGTTCCGTCACCGTTCGTAAATTAATCACGACCGGTAGCTAGACAAAACAGACAGATCCCCAAACGGTAAAACAATCTTTAACGGTCATCCGATGTGCTTGCCTCGTTAGCAAATGGAACGTTCTTGGCCACATTCCTTCGCGCAAAAACGAAGTCAGAATAAAAGTGGTTGGCCTACTGTCCGTTACTTAGCACCGCCTCACGCACCAACACACGCCCGGGGTGTAATGGTCCGAAAGATTAATGCGAAATGATCGATTGCGATGCGGATTTTCGGTCGGTGGCACCTGCACACTCAGCACCGATCGCCGACAATTGGCATACATTAAACGCTAGTTTCCAACGGTATCTGTCCATTAGCTTAACGTCGCGAACGGCAGTCGAATTGTTAAGTTTGAATCTTGCTCGTCCTCGTACTCGCTCTCTCTCCATGCTGCGCCATGCTATTCCCATCCGTCATCCGGGTGTGACCAAGACTGGAAGATATTTTTGGTCGTGCGATACACGCAGCCGATCGGTTGTGCACGCATGGCAAGAGATCTGGTTAGTACGCCTGACGCATCAACGACGATGGCAGTGACGCTGGCTGACGGCTACGGACGATGAAGGCCAGACCTTGGACACAACGGGTGGATCGAGCAGGGAAAACCCGCATGACCTACATAGAATGGACTGACGGACCTGTTGCTGCTCTTAGCTGCCAGTACACGGTGTGGCACGCCAGTGGTACATTCCAGCATATGATCGGTTTTGCTGCGCTGATCAATCGGATGGCAGTGAAACTAGCGTCTTATCCCTTCAATGCATGCTGGTTTTCCAGGACTACAAATGTTTGACTTCACATCCACGAACTTTGGAGAGAATAAATGACTTTAAATCTCTAATATGAAGCTATTATGATATCATCATATCTGAGGATTCTGCTGAGTACGGGATTCTACTACCGACTCTACTACGGATACTGGACCTATACTCTCTTGGATTATTGTATCTTTACAAAAGGCCTTAGGTTTAAGTATAATGAATCTTCAAAGATTTTTTTGGCTATTGGATATTCCTTCAGAAATAGTAGACCTCAGAGATTCATGAATCATTTCAGAGTCGAAAGACTCTTCACTAAAAACTCTTATGAATTACACGACTCTAAAAATTCCCCTCAGCACACCACTGCACTTAAGGGTTTGAAAAGATAGCAAACAATTCTCCTCCATACATGATCGCAAGTATGGCAGAGAACTCGTGCAAAAAGTCAGCGGAGAAAAGCAAACCGTCCAAACAACCATCGCCATGTTCGGTGGACAGTTCCGTGTATCGTTAGAGGTTCGTGGATCCGTCAGCCGGGCTCGCTAACATCCGTGTCCGGTTGATTGGACGCATTTGACACAGTGAAGCAGTTGTGCTGCCTCATCGCCCATAGCCAAACTGGATCCCCGGGGTGGAACTGATCTTGTTTGTAGCAAATGTTACACTTGCTTTGACGCGGGGGGAAAACGCGATCGTTTGATTTTAGCCCTTGTCTGAACTGGACGGGCAGAAGCAAAGTAGTTTGAAGTTTATTCCAACCCGATCTCGTTTGATTTCGTTGATTTTGTTGAAATGTATAGCAATCAATCATGAACGTGATGGATGAAGGTAGAATATTTTTTCAGCCACAAAAATAGGTCATATTTTGATTTCGAATCACATTCCACCGGCATGGCATGAGCGAAAAGATTCAAACGCACGCACACGCTCAGTGACCCACTTTGGACAAATCAAAACAAAGTCTCATCACCATCGCAAGAGATGGTCAAATATCGCCCATTTTGATGTTCCAATTGACACCTTCTTGCTAAAATCTCCAAAATTCACCGTGCGCGGCGGGAAAACTTTCACAACACTAACACGCCCCGAAAAGCGATATGATTACATGCGCGCTGCTGGTCACATGCGCGATTCGGATCGATCGTCACGGCAATGCATCGCCATACTTTGTCCGCCCGATAGAGGCGATGCAAGATAATTGACTCCCATTAATCTGACCGTGGAAACCATCGTCCGAGATGGATTTTTGCTTTTATTGCCTCACTTTATTTATGTTTTCTGTCATTCATCACACAGTCTAACGAGAGCAGATTTATTGGTCGAGAGTTTATTGGCACGAGCAGGGGAAGGCGGATAATTTTCCTTCAATTTCCCAGGAGCGATGTGAGGTCCGGCGCTTGTTCGCTTTCTATTTTGCAAAAAAAACCCATCGCATGACCGTGAGTGAAGGGGGTTCACTCTCGTTCAAGGATGAGGCTTTTGTCTGTTTCACCTCGTTTTTCCATCCATCCTCGGCCACTTGAAGGAAAAGCAGGTATCATGGGTTGGGATTTATTATGACGCCTCTCGTCAGCGATGAAAACGGGATCCACGCGGAGGTCGTCCCCACGGTGCAACTAACCTTCGAATGCGAAATCAATGAGCCAAAGCGCACAAGGGAATGGGAAACGGTAGGAAACAGAGCAGCACAAGGTCCCCCATCCATTAGTCCACTTGGTGTTTTCCACTGTGACGTTGTATACCGGCGACCCATCATTAGCGGGACCATTTCTCTTTCATTCATCAAATCGAGCCCACCCAAAACCCGCTCCGACCGCGACCGCCACCGGCCGTCATCTCCCCAACCTCCCGGAAGACCCGAAATCGAAAGCAGTTCAAAAACATTCGGAGATTAATTTAATGGCGGAAATTTAAAATTAGCGACCGAAGCTGAGGACTGCGAGTTCCTCGTTCGTCTAGGGAAAAATAATAATAATCATAAAATTAACCGACGGTAAAGGGAAAAAAACATAAAACAAAACCAAACACAAAAACACAAGGTGCTGTGAAGGTGCAGCTAATCGAAAGCGGTCGAAAACTGAAGACTTCCATCCCCGGTTCCCTGCTTGTTGCCCCACCATCGCAGAGAGCACCGGAAAACGAGGAATTAGGGTGGAAAATGCATAAATTTTTTACGCCATCCAAGACCAAGGCTTTTACCGGGATCTTTTGCCAGCGCTCAGATACTGTATTGCTGTTGAGGTATTCAATGCATTTCGATTTCAATGCCAGTGCACGGCCACGTGGGTAAGCTTAAAAACAAGAGTCTGGTTGTGAGGTATGCTTCATGAGGAGAAGCTTTCATTTATTTCGATCTTTGGTTTGATTGTACCATTTTTTTTTTTGGTAATGTTAGTACAGTGCCGAGATGCAATGTGCCGAGGCATAAAACTACAGTAGTACGTCGTCTTTAGCTAGCACACAGTTTCGAGTTTTATCCTCCTACTGCTCAATTTTTTAATCGTTCAATGTGCCGAGGCATAAAACTCTTACGCAAAAGTGTCCTGACAGTCGCATTAAATATCCATCCTCAAACACGCTAACGATCATGCATTGTTTTGCCGCACGACACAAAACACAATGACGACTCTTTCCGCTAATCAACACACCAACAGACGGAAACCAAGGATAATACGATCGCTGCAGTTGCACTTCCTGGGCCGGCGTCGAAACACAATCGACGGATGTAAATTCCTCACCGTCACCAGCGGAAGGAAAACCGAAACAAACAAATAAGCAATTGTTTTTTCTTCCGCTCGCTCGGAGACACAATCACATTTGTTGCGTTTTGCGCGAAAGTGGATGAATTTTCTACACGGCTGAAGATGTGCACGGAGAAAATGACTCTGCACCACATTGTTGTGTTGTGGCCAACGAACAAGACTTTGGGTATGAAAAATCGCACAACGCGCCCTTACAGCGTCCAACGAACATTAAGCCAAAGTGCGCAAACGCTCAATGGCTGTTGGCCCCACATTCGGTAGTTCAATTGCATTAAGCTAAATCGACATCAACATTAGCCTAATGCCCTCCATAATGCGCACGCTCCGTGCCGTAACCGAACCCCAATCAATGCGCGAGCTTCTTATTGTGTCATTCACCGATCGGTATGCTCATTTCCTCCTTTTGCTGGCAGTACTTTTCGCACAGTACTTCAACCTGGCTTGTTTGTTGAAGATTGATTTAAATGCCCGTGGAAGCATGGGAAGCACTTGTTGCGAGAATGATGTAACGCACTACTTTAAATAGGAACGTACTTTTTGCGTTCTTTTGTTGTATTTGGAGATTGCAAAGGCAATGCCCTCGGGAGGTTGCTTTTCCTTTCCTGTTTCGTTGCATATCGACAAGGAAATGAAGACGTGTCTTACACTATCACTGCAAGATCTTGATCTGGAATTTTCTTATTCTACAAGTAGCAACAATTTCCTTCACTGATGCCCTCGATTGTATCGTTTTGTGTTCGTTTGAAGTTAGCTGATGCCGAAGATGATCGTTTACTTTGATGAAACTCCGAACAGCAACCTCCGATGGAGGCTGCTGATGCGTGCAAGTACCCATTAACCCAACCCTTCAGCCCTTTAACCTGCTTCCAAGGGATGCATACCCCCTGCGGAATCTCAACCTTTTCGATCGGATGAAAATTGAATGAATTGAAATTTCCCTCTAACAACCCCCCTCCGAGTTGGCTATCGGGCTGATAATCAATCTGCGGTTATCTAATTATAGCTAATACTAGTGAAATTGGGCTTGATTGGACAAAACGCAGTGAAAATAGGAAACGTAACGGGGTCTGGCCGTTATCGAAATGTTACGTTACGATTGGTCTGCAAAATGGCGCGGTAAAGCAGGAGAGCATCGTTTACGATTCCTCGGTGGAGCGTTATGAATGGATGCATTTCTTTTCGGCCTTGATTAGCCGGTTGGCAGTGCGCTGATCGGTTGATTGCTACATTAGAAGAGAAAACGATCAAATCTAAGATGCATCTGTGGAGGGATGGAAGTAGCTTTAAAGTAAAACCTTTCTGTGGTGAGATTCCAACCTGTTCATTTATGGCAGAGTATAAAGGACACTTGCTTTACTGCAAACGCATTAGCAGTATGGTGAGTTTACTGCATTGAAACTCTTAGCATTTGCTGTGCTTAAAAAGTGATTTTCCCCAACACTTCCCAGCATCGATGCCGGCGAAAGAAAACATGCAAATGTTGATGGAAACACCACACAAAAGCGTTTATTTATCTTCCTGTTAAGCGAATGAGTGTGGAAAACTTGAATGTTCCAATAGATGGAATTGTTTTGGCAGCAATAGGCATCCAGTATGCCCTTTCTCGCAACCAACCATTGATGGTCATAATACGAAGCCAAAAATCTCCAGCTTCAAGAGAGTTGAGGAGAGCTTTTAAAATACCGTATAGCCTCAAAGAAAAACATAATTATCTAACAGCCGCCCTGATAGCTTGCAATCGGTGGTCTTCAGAGAACCATATTTACCCTAGGGATGGGTTGTTTTGCACCGAATCTGGACGTAAGAAAGGCGCCGCTTCGCCCAACTCATCCATTCATCCATCAACTCTGTTCCCGTTATCCTCACTGCTAAATCGCGATGAAGTCATTCTGCAGAGAGCTGTTTTCCATTTGCCTAGGGTCTTGAGTCATCGCCGGATGCTCTGTTGTTGCTCGTGTGATTATACTGAATGGGGTTATGAGGCATACGCATACGAATAAAGCAGCTTTTTATTAAATACAAACTATTCAATTAACCTCTAAAAATAGACTGAAAAGTTAGAAATCCTTATTTGAGGTACTGATTATCTCGCTAGCTCCAAAGAGCTCAGTTCAGGAGTTGGTCCTAGTAAAAGTTCAATTCCATGGTGAGATATTCCACATATCTTGTACCTACTGCCACCGCCGAAACATTTTTTTACAATAAAAATCAAGCTTGTAGCCACATTATTAAGATCAATGCATACAATTAACCAAAACTGA
Organism: Anopheles marshallii; assembly: GCF_943734725.1. Taxonomy (NCBI): domain Eukaryota; kingdom Metazoa; phylum Arthropoda; class Insecta; order Diptera; family Culicidae; genus Anopheles; species Anopheles marshallii. The sequence continues at coordinate 83,443,929 of NC_071327.1, forward strand.
TTAAAAAAATTGCGTCAATTGCGTAATACATTTTCAACTATGTTTTTTTCCAACCGCCATGATTCCCAAAGTTCTAATCTCCCCGGTCCGTTAGATCAACAGCACGCAATAACACTTCCCATCGTAATCAAACAATCTCGATCGTTCAAGTAGCTAAACCACCGCTTTCGACCGCTGGGTTCAATCTTCTACACTTTCCCTTCGATCAATCATCGGTTCGGCGATAATCACGCGGCGTAGAAGAAGACGCAAAGCGATTAAAGAATTCTGACAGAAGTGAACGAAAACTACAACATAAACTCCCAGGCACGGCGGATGTTTAGGGAGTCTGCGTTCAACCTGTCTTCCTGCCGAAGCGAGGGGCTCTGCTCGATCGAGGACACGCGTGAAAAAGAAGAGAGAAATTCCCCATGCGAGAAAAGTTGACGCTAAAGACACACAAAAGAGAACGCAAGAGAGCTGCTTCGAGGGAAGAAAGCATATCCGCGAGCTCCAACAGCTCCACCGGCCAACCCACGGTGCACATTCGAACGTTGCTATTCGAACGAAGCGGTCGTCGATCCGGCCGGCTCGCTGCGTGAAGACAGACCAGTGTGAGTAAAAGACGTCGCTGAAGCCACAAACTGCATCCAGCAGCGATCGGAGTAGGCGACGCGTACGCTGCCATCACCAACACAAGTGCGCAAACGAGGAAAATTATCCGCTGGTGCGTGTGTGTGTGTGTGGGAAAGTGTATACGTGTGTGTTTGAGAGAGAGAATATAGGGGAGGTTTTTCGAAGGTTTCGTTCCCGGCCGTGCACCGGAGTCCGGGGCCGTTTCACCTGGTTTCCTCTGCTAAGGTGAAAGATATTCGACGGAAAGAAAGTGTAGCATCGTCATTTCCAACCCTCGGTGTGTTTGTGTGAGCAAGAGTGAGCAAGCGTCAACGAGACACGGTGTTTACGTGAGTGAAAGAAACGCAATTTGAAGAAAGTTGGTTTGACGCGAGTAAGGAGATGAACGAGCGGCGACGGTTACTGTTGCCTGCAGCCGTCCACAATTTCTCGACACACTGAGAAGCCGACGTGTCAGGTTGCGAATGTACGATCGCACTCTGTGTGTGATCAGAAAAGTACGACGGTGCTGTGGTGTGGCAGTGAGCGGAGGAAGCTTGAGAAAAGTCGGTGAAACTCGAAGGTGCGTATGCCGACTGCGACAACCACCACCGTCCGATAAGGCCTCGGGGGGTGGTGATGCAGTAGGTGTGAAGAGTATTGCAGTGAAATCGAAGGTGAAGACACCAACGGGTGGATAGTAAAGAAAAAGTGACCTCCAAGTTTTCACCGGTAGCCAGTGCACGTTATCGGGAAAATAGAAACCTGTCGGTTGGTTTACACCGTTCGAAATATTGCCAACATAAAAAAACCATTACCCTGAATTGTTTTAAAATATTGTGTTTAAATTTCTATTTTCTTACATCTTCAATAAAAATCTTTCGTTATAGTGAGTACGCCATAAGAAAGTGAATGGCTGCAATGATTATTGAGCAGAAATAGTGAGCAGAAGGAGTTTGTGGTGCAGTTCTTATTGGAAAGTGAATGTGCAGTTGAGTGAGCAATAATTCGCAACAGAATATTCGGAGTCATTCCCTTTCAAGTGGAAGTTAAAAAAGGGTGGTTCGACTTGAGGTTCGTCGCTTGCCGCGCACAAAGTCTTTCGTTGTTCGCCAACGAAACGAAGCTGTGGCTCGTAGTTGGGTGAACGGGGAAGAAGTGCTTCGCGCGAGACCGAGGGCAGCGAAAAGAATCTGGAAGTAAAAGTGAAACCCGCGTCCGGACGCGCACACACTAGCGCACAGGCACCCATATCCAAACGCAAACAAGCGAAGGTTCTCTTTCTCCTGGCCGTTCGTACGTACGTACGCCGCCAGGGACTGGAATTCCAGACGATCGATCGATCCCCGATCTCGTGCCGTCCCATTCACTCACACTCGTGCAGTGTCGTGCAGTGTGTGATCGGACAGCATCCCGCGTCCCGCGTTGCTTCCCATCATTAACCACATCCCCCAGCGCGGACGCGATCGGAGCTGCGGGAAGATCATTTATTATTGAAAAGAACAGGTACGTTTGGGTTGTCGTCGCTCTGCTGCTCAAGAGAAATGCTTTCGTTTTATAGGTCAGTAAACGAACCGCCTCCAGCCAATCCGCCCGATAAGAGCAACAGAAAAGGCAGGGAAAAAGGGCCCCCATTCCCCCACGCGCCGTCTTACATGGCGATGTGCGCTGGGGACGCATCAACTTCCCTATCACGGAGGGTAATCGTAAGACTTGCCCTTGTGTTTGTGGGTTCGGGAGGATGGTCTTTTTTGTTGTGAGCCGCATCGCGCCGCAAAGGATCACCCTCAGCGCAACGGGTAGCTTTGGAATGTGAAAACGAGCTCTGGGAGTGCGTCTGTTTTTATCGCGCACTCTGTCACTCGCTATCGCTGCTGGGGTTTAAAGTACCATTTTTTCTCACCCTCGTCCTATCCTCGACGATTTATTTACGACTGAAGTCGTTTACGGGTAAAAAGGTGTGGATGGCTCACAATATAAACATAAAAGCGCTGGAAACGAAAATTATTAGTTTTGACCTTACCGCAGAAGACGAACTCGATGTCAGCGAGAGCCGACATTGAGCCTACTGACATTGACACATTCAGCCGAAAAAATGGACCTATGCGGCATCCATTACTGTTTTTTTTTTATGTGTTCGGTGTCATTTGCATGACATGCCCTGAAGAAATCAATTATGTTATAGTGAAGAAAACCCCTTTTTTACTATTAAATTAACTTATACTCGAGTTAGTTTTAGTCGACGTGTTCTTCGACACGTTGTCATTAAACGGCTTTTCTTTTCCGTTTTACTCGCAAAACACACCCCCCTTTGCCGTGGCCATATTCATCCGTTCACTTTTACTGCATTTTCTTGGACGTTATTTTTCGTTTGCCGCAGTGTTTTGCTTATTTGTTTGCTCTTTTCATTTGAACACGTCCCGCTCCGTTGTGCATATTCCGTCCAACAAACTTGCCCATTCCAGATTTTCTTTGGCGAGCCTTTATGTTTTAGCTTATAGTTTTATCAACTTTTCGCTTTATTGTAGTACAGTTATTATTTTTTTTCAAACATCTGAAGATGCCTCACTCTTCTTTGCTTTTCACTTCGCGTATCGTGAGACGAATTAAATCGTTCCCTCTATTTTTGTTTGCATTAATTTCTGCCCTTTACACCATTGTCTTAAGCACATCGTCTCTCCAACTCTCCTGGTGCTGACTAACATTAAAGAGCAAGATCGGAGTTTCGTTGGTTCGGGGAGCATGCGAGAAAGAACGGACCTCAACGAACGCACATATGTGGCTGTTGATCGTACTCACATAGACACACGGTTCGTCGTGTTTAATGGTGAAAGATTGTGTGTTGTCTGCTCTGCCCCGCTTTGTGGAGCTATTATAGCGCTCCACACCAGTCGAATCTTTCTGCGCGAGAGATGCGCGATCACTCTGGTCCCTCGCAGGAGCGAGGTGCCACCGAAGAGGGAGGAGGAAACTTTCTACTGCCTCACCTCACCGAGTTCCCCCCCCCCCCCCCCCCCCCCCGTTCCCCGTCCGTCCTCACACCCCGTTTACTTCACCTTTGCATCATTGCGCTCGACTCGTCAATGTCGTCGCACGTTCAACGTCTCCTCGGTTGCGTTGCGTAGTCGCGAAAGTGTATTGCGGAGGCGCACAGCAATCCCATTCGCGCCTCCTCCCATGTGGAGCAGCGCTACGATCTTTGTGGAGCATACAGCAACAATAATAATAATAATAATAATAAACGAAACATGCAGCTGAACTGGAATGAACTGCGTACGAATGTTTGCAATAGCTTTAAATTAACAGCGTTCACTTCTCAAGCGATGTGAGGCTGCCACTGCAACCGGGGCCGCTTTCTTTGGCTCCTTATACGGAGGGATAGCACAAGGGGGCTTCCTTTTACGGACACAGTCATCGAATTCCACTCGATCCGTTGCGTCGATCGATCGTCGTCGATCGTCTAAAAGAGCTGACGTTTGTCCTATTAATCATCTGCGCTTCGTTAGACAAATCTCAATGGCGATACCACACACAAACACACACAAATAGTTTATATTGTTAGAAGTTTTTCCTCGACAAATTACATTCTGCGCTCACGGTGAAGCAGTTTTTATCAGGCAACGAATTCTTTATGTTAGCCGTAATGGTGTAACGGTCCACGAACACTATCGACCGCCAGAATCGTACGAGCGGTTTGGGTTCACTTCCAAAACCTCCTAACAAGATAGATGACCGAGAAGGAAAGCTTGGGTATTTGTTATTTATCGCACAATCAGACAAGTTGGAGTTTTTGCTTTCCAAACGGATTAACGGTTGGCTTGCTGGGCATTCTCGTTCTCATTCGTAGAGGAGCTAGGATTCAATTCCGTTAAATTCTCATTGTCTATCATAACCGTTTTATCACAAGAGCCATCGTTTTGCCCTAATCTTCACTCGCGAAGAACACTTTTGGAGTGGACCGATCACAGTTCATAGTATAACGAGTGGAACGCAACCATCGTTTGGGTAAATGTGCGATCTGAACACTCTTCATCTTTCGAAAACTTGACATAGAAAAAGTCCAGTTTATGCACAACAGGAAGCATTGGGGCCTTCACCATCCGGGACTCGGCGGGGTAAACCTTGGTAGAGGTCAAACCACTCGGGGGAAAAACGGACCCTTCAACGTGCCCACCGGTTAACACGTCCCGTGGATGATCTCTCGTTTGCAGAGTACGATGGCGTAAAGTAGCACTGATAGCGGTACACACTCACTCTGTCACTGTTGCGGCCGACCAATCGAAACAGGCGAAACCTTGGCCTCGTCCACCGGTGGTACTGCTGGTGCAGGTTTCATTGCTGGAAAAAAACGACACACGTGAAACATAAAAAAGTTAAATACCGTACCGTACGAAGGCCTGTGGCACTATGTGGCTATCTGTGTATGTGTGTGTGTGTATCTATCTTCTTCTCCTTCCATCGTATTGCCTTTCTTCACAGGTGTAAGATACAGAAATGAATGGTTATTGGGGCGAAATTTTTCGTGGTTGAAAAGCTGTATTTTTATAAGCATTTTTCCTGCTGTCTTGCTGGACACTACTTTCGCTCTGCTTGACTTACAACCAGCAGCCGTTTGACCCGTACTGTGCTATGCCGACCATATGTATGTTTATGTTTAACTGCTCTTGAAACTGCTTAAGCTGGTACTGGCTGTGTTTGAAATCTTGTTTACTTATTAACCTAATATTTAACCTAATAAAGACAGAGTTCAGCGCATACATTTATCAAATATCTGGAAGATATCATCAACAATCCAAAGGGAAACTAAAAACTCACACGACTCAGCACGTATTAATTTCCATTTTTGTTCGCTTTAGGGAGATCGTAAAGCAATCAAACTATTAGTCATTAACGTTCTCCAGCTCTCGTTCCTTCTTATTCGAACCGTTCTGCAGATGAAAATCACGCCCAAAGAAAGTGCAATAAATATGTTCGATTTCGGAAACAAAAAAAAACAACACCAAACACCACCTGGTTTTTAAGGTCAATAGCCAGGTTTTAACGACTTTCGCATTCTACCTTCCGCATGCTGTTTCGTATTAAACGACTCCAATCCGATACGATAAGCGGCAAATAATTTATATATTTTATCGCCCGAGCCAGAGCCTTTCGATTTTACCCCAGCGCTGCCACACGATCGTTGCGAGCAAAAAGGTGTAAAATTTCGCTTCTTCAACCTGTTTCGCGTGCAGAACATTTCCACGATGGCTTTTGTGCTGGGATGATCGATACAAATAAGCTTCTGGTAGTGAAATCGAAATACGAACTGCATATTGAGAGGACCGGAAAAGAAAAACTTTCACTGGAAATCTTGTGTTGAACGGAGAAGCAAAAAAAACAGGGTTTTGCCACAGTAATAAAACATGACAAAACTGTCAAGTGGCCCCCGATGGACCGACGGAATGAGTGCAACAGTGCAGTACAGTTGGCTTATTACAGTTTCGTCGCACGAAAGGCGATGGCATACGCCGGTTAGCACAGATGCATTCGGTTAGCCTCGATACCATTCGCCAGCACCCTTTGCACCGATTGCCAGCCATTGTCGCTGGTGGATCCGGTTCACAATGAACCTACGAACCTGGCGTCGTTCCGGGGGCGAACGACTCGTGTACGGTTGATAAAAACACAATTTTACGCATGACAGTCACACGGTCGGTAGTTGTTGAAGACAGCCAAAGAAAACATGCGCTACTCGTATGCTCGCCAAATTTGCATTTCGTAACATGCTCATGCCTACCCGTCCACACGGCCACAAACTCCATCTATCTCTCTTTCTCTCTCTCTTTCTCTTTCACCCCCTCTATCGTTCTTCACACATCACAGAAAAGGAGGTTGCGCGACTCACAATGTGCTCCAAACAATGCGCTTGTGTCGAAATATCGTCGCCGACCCGGACACGCGCGGTGACTCTATTTCTGACGCAAGCTTAAAGCTCTCCCACCCAACCTCCTGTTTCGTCGTAATCAACGTGCAATAAGTTAGTCATCGGAAAGTACCTCCGCCACCACGCTCGAAGGCCATTTCAATGCGAAACCGGAGAAAACAGATCCCGGATTCCATGTTTTTTTTTGTTTGCTGCAAGTACTCCCTAAGTGAGAGGCGCAACGCAAGCCAACATCGTATGTGCGATCGCCATACCGTGTTCGATCGTTAGACAATCGAGCTCGAGAAAAACCCTTTCGCAAATCGGTTCGAAACTATCTGAGCAAACATCAAAAACAAGACAAAAGCCCACAACTGCAACAAAACCTCGTAATGAGTTCCGGGTGAGTAGGGAAAAAAGGAAGATATTCAATTAACGGAGGTTTTCCCCACTCCACGGCAAACAGAGCAAAGCCAACGACCATCCTAGGTGCGGATAGTCGATGAAGGGAACTGCTACGCGGCTGGCTGCCGGTGCCGAAAAGCATCCAATATTTCCACCACGATTCTCCACCATTTTTCCATTCCACCCGTTCGACGCGACCCCCGGGGGGTGGTGGCTAATATTAAGGTCATGGACTTAAGACAAAAGCTAAATAATATGATTAGCTCTGCCGCCAGCTATATTATCGCAAACAACGAAATAGCAAGACAGGCGTCCAATTGCGCGCGCAAAAAATAAACTTCCGATCAATCCAATTTCCCAAACCTCCAATCCAATCACCCGATCGATCGCGATTGCTGATCGATGGGGATTTTTTCCTCCCATCGAAAGTAAGAGTTAATTAAGCTCGCAGTTCAGCAACTTTTTGGGTGATTCCGGGCAAAGAAGCGATGCTAGGAAGTGAACGCGACGCGTACGAATTGATTGTTCGGGTCGATCCAACACGATCGCAGCCGCATTTACTCTGCGCGGGGTTCGTCGCTTGGTGTCTTTCGTTGCCGTTTCGTCATTGCACGTTTTGCTGGCGTTTGAACGGTAGCCGGTAGCAAATCATGTTGCAGCGCCCGAGTTACTCAATATGCACCGAAAGTGAAGCTAAAGCGATCTGCCATTTCCGGACACTGAAGAGAAATGCCACGACGCCTTTCAAATGCATACTAATTGCAGCTGTATGGGAACTTAAAAGTACGCATATGAAGCATAAAGACAATGGATCAAACGAATCATATTATAGAACTCATAAATAGAGAGAAAAACAATGTTAATACAACACAATTTGAATGATATGTTGTTCAAAAAATGGACATAACCCATTCTCAAATCATCAAACTATGCATAAAATTGCCTGTTATGAGATACATTTATCAATTTGTTCCATTGCATTATTTAGAATAAATGGGACACATTACATCCTCAAAGCGTACCGAGAAGCTATAAATTCTCCCGGTGAACTGAAGAATGGTCTCACTTAGGAGAATTCCCTGCCGCGATAATTCTCCGTGAAATTTGAATCCACTGCCGCAAATTGAACCGTTTCCGCACAAACTACAACGCACCGCCCCAACGCACCAGTGGCTGTGTGTTGATAGGGGGAAAAAGAAACGGTTCCTTGGCTTGTTTACGGCTCAATTGGATTGAAATCTTGCGTACCCTGCCGTTGCCCGTTGCATTATCGTGTCGAAGCTATTCGTGCGCCCGGCCGCGAACGGAGGTAAACAACATGCTTTAGCCTTATTTTCTCCACTACCGAACGGCCCCGGACCCCGGACCGTCCGTCCGGCCAATCGGCAGCGGGCGCGTGGTCGTAATGCACTGTTATTTGAACTATTTCATGACCGGAATATCATCGATCGGTCGAACGGTCAGCAATCGAGAGAGGCTGTGCTGTGAGTTCCGCATGCCATTATAGATGCACCACGGGATTTCCGGCCCGGTACTACCGGTACAATTTCCATCATGTGTCTACCGTGAAAATCATAGTGGGCACCACACGTCACTTCTTATCCCACATATCCCAGCTACACCAGGAGAAGAGTTGGTGTTGATTACTGGTGATCACCACACCAAGTGCCATACCAAGTGTGTGAAGTTGGGAGACCAAAGACCAAGCAAAAAACTTTTCCACCAAATTCCACAGGAAACACACACACACGTGATCATCGGTCCACAAATGCGCGAGGATCGCACAGTGAGCAACGAACGGGAGAAAACGCACGCTGGAATTGAGCTTTTTAGCACAACCGACCCTAGGTGCCGGTGGAAGTGGGGGGAGGGGGGAGGGCGCTTACCAGGCGGGAACAGGTTGCATTTTGCAGGTGGTTATCTACCGATCGCGTGCGGGCTGGCGAAAAGTGGCGAACAATTTTCTCTCCCGAACCTACCCAAACGGCGCGTCCATTTGCGCGTCAGGTTTTTTGGGGTCATTCCACGATTTGCTTACATGGAGTGTGCGAGTGTGGGGCCGAGCGAGCAAGATGTTTACATTTGCGCGAGCGCGTGTCCGCAATTCGCATGCCGCCAATCGTCTGATCCAGATATGATCCCTCTGCTACCTCAGCAATCATTAGCCGGATGATCGTGCATGATCAGCCGGTTTGTGTTTTATGCAGTAATAACTAACGCTTTATCGATGGGGGGGGGAGCCGCACTGGGGGCAAAGATTAAAATTAATCCCATACTTGTTGTTTATCCAATTTCGAAACTTGTTTTACGGAATGCGGGCGGAATTGGGTTTAAGCATACAAGATAGCGGGAATTGGCTGAAAGTGGCACAATTGGAAGACAAGAACGTTGCTAATGTTTTGCATTATTTTGCCTATCTTTTCGTCCCGTAGGTTCTTGCACGCCGGCGAATGAACAGTCCCGTGAGATAAGATGAGCGTCGAAAGAGCGCAGCAGCTCAACTCAGCAACAGCATCATCCAGCAGTTATTACGGTGTGCTACATTTTCCTGCCACCAAAAGAAAATAGATTTTACAATACGCAGGACGCTAATAACTACTATCCTAGGCGATACAGGGCGATATAGAGCTAGGCTACCGGTCTTGCTGTAAGGCATATCTCAAGCAGAAAGAACAGACGATACGTTCGGTGACGTTAGCGAACGTCTCGTTGTACGGAAATGTCGGCGAAAAGACACACTTGCGGGGAATTTCCCATCGCTGTACAGACGCACAGCCACCGACTGATACCCGCCATGCTGATCTGTCTCTGTCTAGCTGTGGTAGCGACAGCAGCAAGCACCATTCCAAAGCAAACTACTAGCTGTAGTACACCACAAGACTGCACAAACCGGCCACCTCTGTCGGACGCAACGCTGGCGGGGAAAGCTAAACGATCGGCTTTACCCATCATGAACGAGCTGACACCTCGGTCAGGCACTGGAGACCGAAGTCTGCTGGCCGTGTCCTTTGATAGCAACAGTAACAGCGTGCTGGAAGCCACGGGACCGTCCGGCCGCAATGGGAAGGATTTGCTCGACGAGTCCTACCAGCGCACCAAGGAACTTGCCATGAACATATCGAACGTTCAACGAGCGGTGCTAGCGTCTCAACAGCAGCGTCCCCCACCGTTACGGGTGCAAAGCCCCGTCACACCGCCACACGGCAGCCGTCAGAACCCCAATCCAGACATTCAGGACATCATCACCGGCATTGTGAAGCTTCTGAACGGAAACGTGAACGTGCACGCGAATCCCCAACCCACCCGGCGCCATTCGGCCACTCGCATCAACAACCGGGGTCCTCCGCGCATATCGGAAGCACAACCACTGCCGAACGAGTACGAGGGTGAGCTGGGTGCTCCGACCTCTTCCCGCCCATTGCTGCAGCCGGACCAGGGACAACAGCAACCCGGTTCGGCGCAAGGCCCACGACCGGACCATCCCGTGCGGCCCTTCCTCACTGGCGTTCCCATACCGGAGCAGATCGTACCGTCGATGCAGCAAACCTACCGTCCTGGATTCGTCTCACAAAACAGGCCTCCGTGGCAGCGACCCAAACCACGGCCACCGATATCACCTAACCGACGACCGATTCCACCCTACAAACCGTACCCCACCAGTCTGGATTATCGACCGGATCCGTCTAACTACGATGGCAGTGGCCCTTCCAATGCGGGACCGATTGCCATTCCCACCAACAACGATGGCAGTGGAAATGCGATCGACAACGTCACCGAAAAGGTGATCGAGGACCCGCCCTACGAGACTCCCGGTGCGGGAGGGAACTATCCCACGACGACGCAAGGAACGGGCGATGCGAATGCAGAGCTAGACGTCACCACAACCACCACAACATCGTCCAATTCGGACACGGAAAATGATCGCCAGCCATCGTTGGAGGGAGCACAAAAACGACGGCCCACAACACCGACGATACCGACGGAGGTCCAGTACACGATTGAGTCTGCGACGAGTGCCGCCAGTGTGATGCCCGCGAACGGTCCGAATGGCGAGTCTTACGATCCGGAAGTGGTCCCAAGTGTCTACGAGATCAATTCGATCGAATATCTCCCATCGAGCGGAGTGCTAGAACCATCGCCAACGACGACTAGCGTGAGCATTACAACCAGCGCAGGTGCACTAGAACCCTCGACCAGCGACGCTGTGAGTGATCATTCCTTAACGATCTCGCCGACACCCACCCTACTGCCAACGACGGACACATCCACGATCTCGAAAACGACAACGACGAGTCCTGCTGTAACTTCCGTTAGCAAGCCTGCGGACGTAATTGCCCCCACTGCATCAACTGCATCACCGGATGGTACGAAGCCTCCGGACTATCGCTTCCAACCCCGGCCGGGTTTGGTACTGGATGATCCTGACTTCAAACCGGGCGGTGGTGCTGGAGCACCCAACAGCAACTCCATCCGCACTCAGAACTTGCCACCGTTCGCTAATCGGCCAGTAATATACACCGCTCCACCCCCTGGTTCCGCCGGTTCCGTACCGGGAGGGGCACGTCCGCCGAATTACGGCGAGATCTTCGATGTCACGCTGTCCGCCATCCAAGGACCGGGTGGTGCCGGTGGTTCGGGATCACAGCAAACGATCAAAATTAACCCTTACTACAATCGACCCGGCCATCCCGGGGGTGCCGGACCCGAGGCCAGTATCATACTCACGGGCACCGGCACGGACGGGTTCGTGTCGATCGATGGCAAACGATCGTACATTGATCTGTTCGGTACGGAAACACAGCGCGGCCAAAAAACACAAATACAACCGACTGCGACACGCACCAGTAGCCCGCCGGTGGCTACGGAGCGGCCTAAGCCCCCCAAAGGGGTAGGTCCCACACCTCCGGCGCTACAACCCGGTATCGTCGGTACCGGGTATGCCGTGCCGGAAACGGAATCTCCCGTGCACGCAGGACCGATCGGTGGAAACAAATCGCCCTCCGGGGGTGCGGGTCAACTGCACCGCGTTCCCTCGGTACACCAAAGTCGTCCGAAGTACCCGGGAGCACTTGGACTGCCACCGGTACGGATCGACACCTGCATCGTGGGTGACGACTCCACGTGTGACCAGGCCCAGAACGAGCGCTGTCGGACGGAGAACGGTGTGTCCAGCTGTCATTGTCGACCGGGGTACGCTAGACGTAAGCACCGTGAACCCTGTCGACGGATCGTCTCGCTGATGCTGTCCATGCGGGTAGACAAAATCTACGAACGGCGCATCCATTGGGATGTCGCGTTGGCGGACCGCAGCAGCGAGAAGTACCAGCAGCTGAGCTACGAGGCCATTCGTGCGGTAAGTATGCTGCATTACCCGGTGAGGGTGATGATCGCGAGGTCCCCATTCGCCTCATGCCTTGTGAATTTCTTCCATTAGATGGATTCGGCCATGTCGATGACACCGTTCTCGGACGAGTTCTTGGAGGCACGCATCAACGGCATTTACACCGTCAATCCGTCGACGGGATCTGCAGCGTCCGGTTCCCCTGCCAGTGCCGTGTTTGTCAACTACACCGTCAACCTGGACGAAAACGCGGAAACGCTTCGACCGGCCCTCCGTTCCGACATACAGCGCCATCTGTTGGGAGTCATCCACCGGCGGAACAACAACATCGGCAACTCGGCGCTGTACGTGGAGGCCCCCACGGGAGCCGTTTCCAGCGTGCAGGATGTCGACGAGTGTACGTCCGATGAGCTGAACGATTGCGACGAGGAAGCGCACTGCACCAACCTGTTCGGCACGTTCCGGTGCGAATGTAACGTGGGCTTCCGGGACCCGTGGGCGGACCAGCCGCAACGGGCCGGCCGCGAATGTCTGTCGTGTCCGGAGTCGTACTGCACCAACCGTGGCACCTGTAGCTACGACAACGCCAACAACCGGCAGGTGTGCAAGTGTCTCGGCAGCTACTACGGCACACAGTGTGAGATCGATGGCGAGGTGCTCGGGGTGGCCGTCGGTGCATCGGTTGCCGCCGTCATCATCATTGTGCTGACGCTAATCTGCCTCGTGATGTGGAGGTAAGACGAATTCCATCTGTGGCCGATCTGTATTCCAATCCGGTCGAACTAATCCCATTCTCCCCCACCCCGTCCCATTGCAGTCGGAAGTGGCAGCGCGAGCACAAAAATGCCATGGGCAGCCCTGTGTTTGGCTATCTCGGCAACGGACAGGTGAAGACACCGGTTATGGGACAGGCACCGTACCAGGTGACGCTGGAGGATCGCATGCGATGGGCGCAGATTGCGGACGTAATGGCTCAAGCGAATCATTACGCGGTAAGCTACATCGATGTACGCTGCAGAACGGCGGGCGCCTTGCGTTGCCGGAAAGAAGTCGTACCGTGGAAGTTAATCTCATTCTCATCTCTTCGCTTCCCTCCTGCCAGGCTGAACCCGTTGCCGGACGCCCATCGTCGGCAATGTTTGGCTATCCTAATTTGCAGACGATCGGAAGCATGAACACCCTCTCGCTACATGGAACCTTGCCTATGCACACCGGAACCTTGCCACCCGTGCCGTTACCAAGGTAACGCAGAAAGCGAGTTGTACCAACCTGAACATGTGATAATCTGCTTGCTTTCGAATCTCTTACAGAACGCTTGGACTCAACAGAAATGGCATGCGAACGTTGGAAAACTCCAGCTCCAGCGAGGAAGAGGACCGTGCTGATCTGCTGGGACGCAACTTTAACGTTCCACGGCCAAAGAGTCGCAGCAATGCCAGCGTCACGGTAAGTGCTTCTAGCATCGTTCCCCCCGGACATTACTTCATGTACCCTCTTTCCTCATTGTCTACTTCCGCCAGTCGGGGATCTACTACGATGTGGATTACGCACCGACGGGTGCCGAACAGCTGTACGGTGGCGGCAGTACTCTCGGCGGTACGATAGGAGGCGGCGGATTGGGCGGAATAACTGGAGGTGTTGGCGGAGGTGGCACAACGAAATCGCAAAGCAGCATACCAATGAGCACCTACACATCTTCCGGCCGGCCATTACAGTCGACGTACTATAAATGAGCGATCTAGCATGTGATCGTCGGGTTTTGGGCCGCACATCGCAAATGCACCGAACACAGCCACGCGATCTCGTTGTGATAAATTGATCGATTTCGGAACCAATGATGGCACGTGCCCCCTAGCAGCGAGCTACATGGAACCTGAAGGGAACACTCCGCCCATGAACCGCAAGTCAATACAGAAGGGTAACTCCTTTTCGGACTGTAGCCGCCAGATAGTGGACGGCAAAGGAACAATGTGAAAAAGTGTACATATAGCGCAATGAAGCCAGGAACAATTCTGTTAGTCTGAGTTAGGCATATAAGTGTAAGAGCAGGTATTAAATTAGCGTAATAGAAGATATTCGGCCGCGGCGATACAAACCGATTGCTGCATTGTATTTAACAAAACAGGAAATAGTACGTGAATGTAAAGAATTGGCCCGTGTCCACATACTGGACACAGTCGAACAGGAGAAAAGTAACAAAAATAAACGAGTATAGATAGTCTTGTGTTAATGCTTACCTGTGTTTTTTTATTTATTCATCTGACAGTTTTTTCATCACATCCCCACGATCCACAGCACCTCTCACAAAAAAAGCTCTCACACAGCTTTTGTCGCCACAAGCTTCTCACCTTTCACGCATTCCATTTCACTCACTCATCTCGAAGCACTCACTCATCTCGAAGCACTCACTCAACTCACCACTGCACAACAACGATGTACGATCAGAACTGCAAAATGGCGCCTTGCAAAAAACACGTGCTGGTGAAATCGGAATATTAGTGAACCTGTATTTGTGTTTGCATGAAACAGCATCCAGGAGGATACACTTTATTAAAATTGATCTTTTTTTTTTGTTAACTTTTGTACATCTGTATGAGTGAGTTACACGGTAGATGATGTGTGATTTCTTTATCGCAAATCTTGCGTACCCTTCCGATTAGCTGCCCGTGAGGATCCGGCTCTAAACGTATTCTATTACTGTTATAAATAGATATAGCCTTACGAATGGCATAAACATTCGATACCACACACTCACGCATATACGTATCTTTTGTGCTACAATGTAGGCAACTTAAATAGTACTTTAAAAACGAAATGACGACGGCAATTTCTGAAAAAAGGAGCAAGTTTTAAAAGAACGGTCTCTATCTATCCAATTCGATAAATGGAACGAAGTATCTTTCCTTTGGCCCTCCCCATACATGCAAAAACGCGTACAACGGCGAAAAGAAAAAAAACAAATACACGCTGCCAACACTTAATTCCTACCTAACCTTTTACTGCCACGATCCGAAACGGATATACGTCAAGCCAAATAAAACGAACTTTAATAACATTTGTTCGGAGATGTTGTCCAACTTCCTTCTTAAAGCACTCCTACCATACAACACATTCAATGCAGTAACATACACGCAAAGGACTTTCACTACACCTAATATAAAAGACCAATACGTGACCGGTTTAACACGATTCTTCCTCCTCATCCTCCTCATCCTGCTCCTCTGAGTTATCTCCCTGTAACGTAACAAAGCCTGCTACCGTCACACCACTCCCATAACATCATAACTTCCCAGCCGGACCATCCGCACTCGAAACCTGGCTATGATAGTGGAGCGCTTCCTGGTACGCCTTGTTGACTGCCTTTCGTTCGGTAGGTTTGCGCGACTCGATCAGCTTGCTTTGATCAAGCTCCTTGTCCACGCCGAGCAGTTCCAGCTTGCCCACCGGCAACCACTGCCAAGTACGCTTCACATCAAAGAATAGCACCAAAAAGACGGGCTCATCGTAGTTGCTGCGCAGGGCCAGTACATCGGTCGGAGGAGCGGGCAGCGGCACACCGTTATGCACGAAGCCTTTCGGAATGTTTGGATCGATAATCAGCGCCGGATACCACGGATAGCCTCGACATTTGGCCCACACTAGCTTCAACGGTTCCAGTGCCGGCTTCTCCGGGAATGACTCCACATCCGGTTCACTGTTGGTGGACATCTCCGAGTCGCAATATGAATCGTCATTGCTAGAACTACAGACCCGCGAGAAAAAGGGGAGAAGAAAGCGATTAGTAAAACCTTCCATAGGAACGATGATGCTGGTGGTTTCGGTCTTACCCAAATTCCGATTCGGTTCCGCTTCCACTAAATCCGCTGCAGCTGCTGCAGGTACTTCCAGTAAGGCTGAGATTACTCTCCGAGTCGCTAATTTCCCGATCCTGCTGTCCACGGTACACACGAAAACTGTCCGGGATGGCTTCCAACGATTTCCGTTCCACCGGTTTGCCGTCCAGTGCCGAAGCGGACGTTGCCTCAAGGAACGATTCAATGCTCTTCCCACTTTTGCCAATCCGCTTGCCACGATTGATCTTTTTTGCCGTCTTCTGAAGCAGTTCCGTCGTTGTCATTGGGGTTACAGTTGGTCCGCTTGGGCCACCTCCACTACTGCCAGCTCCGGTTCCAGAACCTGGACCATCCTGTTTCGCCGGTGTTTCCGGCTTCTTTAACGCCGCCTGAGCTTTACGCGTGAACAGAACCGCCGTTCTATTGGTAAAAAGAGATCGAGAGTATTACTTCGTAGCCTTTAATTTTAAACAACTCCATTCCTGGATTACCTTCGATTAACTCCAGAGGGCGAAGGACTGTTGTTAAGCACTTTATGCGGACTCACGTCTGGTGTGATTTGGTGATGTTTCTGAGCGGCAGAAAGGCCGCTTCCTATCAGATCCGCAATGCCGCTGGTAGAGGGGTCCGCATGTATGGCATGAGTTAACTTTTTCGGCGAATGCGTTGAACCGGCCAGAGACGATGAAGCGGCTCCACCGAGCGATGATAAACTGGCTGCTGATCCAATCAAATCGGAGGTTATACTGCGATCGTTTACCTGGAAGAAAGAACATTTGGCATGATAAGACGGATAATGTACGGACTTTTTTCGTCTTCGTCTTTTTCTCACCAAGGCACGCTCCGGATCTTTGCTGATCGCACGCTTCACGCGCGCAATCTCATTGCGAATCTGTTTGATGCGCTTCGAGCGCGTCAACGCATGGCGTATTCCGTTCGCTTTGCTCAACAATGTCTGCAGCTTGCCGATGTGTTCCGCGTTTGCCGACTGTCCCGTAATCTTCGTCAGTTCATTCTCTATGTCCATCGCAATGTTATCCTCGCTGGAACTGATCGATCTACTACTTCCGGCAGGCGCAGCAATACTTGAAGGCACAGACTCCACGGGCGGTGGCTGTTGGAAATGGCCAGCTCGTTCGAGTTCCTTGCGCACCGTTCGGAAAACGATCGTACCGGCGTCTCGCATCCGTACGCCCGCTCGGTAGAACATGGTGTCTTTGTTGTTGTATGCCAGACAATTCCGGATCATCAACGCAAAGTCCTGTTCCAGATCTTCAATGCGAACGTACATTCCACGTTTCAGCTTCTGTCTCATCGTGCCCAGATCCATCGGATGCTTCACGATGTCGGTGTAGTCCGGCACCTCTTCCGTGTCTACTGGTTCGCGAAAGATCTCTTTATCATCCTTCACCTCCAGCTGATCCAATATTCGATGCAAAACACTTTCGATCGGGTTCAATGTAGCCATTACAAGCTGTTCTGTGGTCTTGATCAAAATGAGCTTAATTTTCTCACGTTTGCGCACCAACTCACACAGCAGTCGGGATCGCTCCAGATCCTGTCGGAGACACTGCCAATACTTTAGCTGCTGGTAGAGCTCTTGAGCGTCCGGCGAGCCATCAGTTCGATCACGACAACCGGGGATACCCGTTCCTTGCGCTTGACCCTGCGATTGTAGTCGACGCAGCAGTGGAACTCCGTTCCGATATTGACGCTTGAGGGTCCAATAGGCAATCAGACGTTGAATGAACTGTTGTTTCTTCGGAATATTCACCAACGATGAGATTTCCTCGATGCGGTTCTGTGGAATCGTCGGTATGAGAATGACCGGTGCGCTAGTCCGTTTCAATGCAAGCAGCTTCCGAGCTTTTTTCATTTTCTCTCGCGTCACCTCTCGTGCATCCGTTGGAGGGCCGCCCTCAGGCGAATTGCCCGGCGTTGTCTGAAGCGCATTCAGTGGTGTATGCGCATCGCAGTAGGCCATCTTTTGTACCACAACCGGATTGCTGTCTGAGCCTTTCACCGTATCCATGCGCATGCACAAACCCGCCTGCTGGGCACAGGTAACATGGAATGCCGCGTAACAATACGTTTTGTTGCACTGAATGCACGCCCCGTTGCCCTTCTGTTTGCAGATGTAGCACGTAAGGCGCCATCGGGCCGCTGGAATGGTTTCGATGGAATCGATCGGTTCCAGGAACACGGTGTTGGCGAATCGAACTTCCGGGATCCATAATGCACACACGACGTGGGCCCACTGTCCATGATCTGTCTGCTTGAACGCACCACCGGTGTTGGGACACAGAACACAGTCGACCGGACGACTTGGACTTTGTAAACACCGTCGACAAAGCCACTGCCCTTCGGGAATGTACGGCACACCGTAGCAATCCTGATGCACAGCCAGATTGCACATGTCGCAGAACAGAATCACGTTCGTATTTTGACATTCCCCGTCCATGCAGATACAGCACACGGCATCATCGTCCACCACGGCTCCATTCTGACCGTTAGCAGCCGCCTGAAAGAACGATTCCTTCTCCAACCGATCCATCAGCAGTTCGAGCGAATCCACCGGCACCGGTCCAACGTTCTGTGCCGCGCGCCGTTCATTTATAATGCTCAGCCATGTCGTGTCCTCCTCATCCACATCGTACTCAACCTCCCCGTCAAGCTCTTCACTCGATTTTTCGATGAAACGGATGTAAGCGTTTGGCCGGGCCGGTGCATCACAGATTGTGTAATCTTCGATCTCCTTAAATTTGCCCTCCGGCAGCTGCACTTCCGGTTCTTCCGGCGGCGTCACGGCAAATGCTTCGAAATCGGACACGGTCTTGCATTTGCTCTCGTACTCCTCGAGTGACATTACAGGCAGAGCGTCCAGCACAGGAATTTTCACTGTCTTGCCATTACAATCCAGACGTACGAGGTGTTCCGTTTCGAGATATGTAATCCCTTCCTTCGGTGGACTGGAAGCAATTTGGTTTTTCGGTGTAACGCCCACCTTCAGCTTGCGGCCCTTCTGCTTGATGGGAGTCGACACCGAGGCTGGTACGGCCGGGGACGGGTTATCGTGGTCATAGTTGTTCAGATGATACTGCAATCCTATCACCGACTTGTACGTCTTCTCACACATCGGACATTTGAATGGGCCTGCGTCCTTCTTGAGTGTTTTGATGTAATCGTTCACATCGAAATCGATGCCCATGGCGCTGCTCGATATTAGTGATCCTGCTCCTGACTGGATTTCGAACCTGTTGGCTGGCATTTGTAGTTGCCACCCTCACAAACCAAACAACACCGCCCGTTGACCTATTCTGGAAGAACAATTCTTCTGTTTTAAAGATGTGTAATCACCCTTATGCCCTGTCTGGTTTTTCTTCCGTGCTCTTTTCACCGAGGCTTCAGTTCGTATTTTTGTAGCGCCTTTCTTTTTGTTTACAGCAGCTCACTTTTGACAGCAACGCATGACTGTCAAACTTCAACCGGTTCAGCGCTGCCAACATGTACGCGTAGACCGAAACCCGAACCGTTAATTTACCCGAACATTTAGGTTTGTCCGATATTTGCGGATAAATGCTCGTTTATTTATACGATTTGGCAATTATTGCTATGCTTTTTGACATGATTCATAACGATGCCGATAAGAATGGGTCAACCTATAAATGTGCAATTTTCAAATTATCATTGAAACATGATCAAGCGGCTATTTGTCAGTTGTCAATGTCAGCTGTTTGTATGCCGGCTCTGTTCCACAGGAATCGTTTATTTACGTTGTCGCTAGTAGATAACAACACATTTTCATATTGATTTATAACAAATAGTATTTAGTTTCATTATGCAACAAAACGACCAATTGCAGCAACCCGATGACTCGCAGAGAAATGCACTGGTATGAAAAAATCAGAACATTTATATTCCTCCCAGTAATGCAATGTTGTGAAACTCATTTCAGAATTATCAGTTTTCCCCGGAAGAGTTGCGAGTCCTGCGTGAATGTAATCGTGAATCCTTCTTTCAACGATCTCTTCCGTTGGGGACGGTTATGGGAATTGGCGCATGGTACGCGGTGCATAATAAGTTTCTAAAGGTAAGAATGCCATTCTACCAAGCTATGCAACAACTGAACCTTTACGTATGCACCAAATTATTAATGCACATTGGCAGCCAAGTGTGCGGTTCGGACCTGCCCCAAAGATATTGGTTGGCGTTACGCTTGGATACTTCATCGGAAAGATAAGTTACCAGAGCAAATGCGCCGAAAAGATTTTGCAGCTGCCCAACTCTCGATTGGCTGATTTGATGCGTCAACGTCGTCAGGAAACAACGGGAATGGCCGATAAGTTGTACGATTGTTAGAAAACGCGTCACATTCTTATGCTCATCTTCGACTCTCTCCTTCAAAGTCTTCCTGATCAAGGATTCGGTGCTTCAAGCATGCTGACGCCGTTTGAAACAAGCCCGGCACGTGAACGACAGGCTGACGAGTCATTCCTGAGTAACGGTTCGCTGAACCTGTACTACGATGGTCCGCAATACTCTGGACTTGATGATAGTGGTCGACCAACTGTTGATTGTAAGTGGAGGATGTTTGGGCAACGTTGACGATTGTTCAACCACTACTTCTGATTCCAGCTACCACCAATTTCGAAGAGGATCTTCAGCTGCCACTCGCACCGAAGGCATCCAAAAGCTACGAGGAACTGCGACGTCAGAATCGCGAAGAATACCTCAAGCGCCAGCAGCAACCGTACCGTCCGGCAACGGTTCTTGAAGATAGCCCACCAATTCGACGCGAAACAGCAGAACGACGTGGTGGTATGACTTCAGAGGAAGCTGCGATGCCTCCAGGTCCACCACCCGTTAAAAACAAGTACGGCGATGCTTGGTCACAATAGTCGTTACCTTTTGGAAAGCTTAGTAGAGGAAATGAGTCCCTAAATATACCCTTAAAGCTTAGTGAAATTAATATGCCGGATATTTTATTATCATTTCACATTCGCAACGACGGATAACCGTAGGTTTACGATCGCATTATAAGTGATGCTAGAGCAGGAAGTGATGGGTTGTGATGTGGAGTCGGGTTTGCTTCTCTAGTAAGACGATTAATCCAATCTCAGTATCCGATCAGTTACCACCGATGAGAGATACCTCGTACAAGTAAGCACCGAGCAGTTTGGTCTACCGAGCAAAAGCAGAGTGAGTAATAGTATGTCAATGTGAGACGATCAAGTGTGTCCACTTACCCCTTCAATATAATTGCGCACATCGATCTTTTCGTTCTGCGAATGTGCTCCATCATCCGATGCGCCCATGGGAAGTAGCAAAACGTTCTTGCCCGTCGTTTGCTGCAGCGTTAACGTAACCGGGATCGATCCACCCTCGCGAGTCATATCCGGATCAACGTTGTATACGTGTTTCGTAGCCGTTCGGGCCGCCTGATAGTGGGGATGATTCGGATCCTCAGTCCACGGTTTACCACCATGAGCCATACGCACTGCAAAGTGGTTGGGCGAACCACGTTCGGCAAACTTCGCTGTTAGATACTCCCGCACATAACGCTCCGTAAGGTCGGGTGTCTGATTTGGCACGATGCGGATCGAAAACTTTCCAATAACCTTCTTCGGAATGACAGTCTTCTGACCTGGTTCATAAAATGCACCCTCGACACCGTGAATCGAAAGACTCGGCTGACGCCAACGGTGCATGAGAATCTTTGTCTTGTCCTCCTTATGCATCAGCTTGCGCGCTCCAAGCTCCGCCCGATAACTGCCGACGTCGAAATGAATCGCATCGTAGATGGCCTGTTCGTTCGGAAGAAGTGGAGCCACTTCTTGATAGATTTTCGGAATCAGAATGCGTCCCTCGCTGTCTGCTAACGTACCGAGCAGGTACACCAGATCATTCATTGCTTCGTACACGGTCCCGCCGAATACTCCGCTATGAAGATCCTTGTGTGCACAACCGACTTCAACTTCGAAATAGCAAATACCTCGCAGTCCGTACGTGATGCAAGGTTTATCCGTACCAAGCCAGTAGTTATCGGAAATGCATACATAATCCACGTCGGAGAGGAAATCCTTCTGACGGGCATACAGCAGCTCGTCGAGGCCCTCACTGCCGGACTCTTCCATGCCCTCGAAAACGAACTTCAAATTGACCGGCAGTGGTTCGCCAATTGCCTGATAGCCTTCGATCGCGTGCAGCCATCCCAGAACCGGACCCTTGTCGTCGCTGGATCCACGGCCAAATAGTTTGCCATCTTTTTCTGTCAGCACAAACGGTTCCGTTGCCCAGCCGTCCTCTAAAATAGCAGGCTGCACATCCAGATGACCATAAAGGCACACAGTCTTTTTCGCTGGGTCCTGCAAAGAAGCATTGTTAGGTTAGTACACAATCCATCAACATTCATTATCAAAAACGCTCACAACGCACCGATAAGGTTTGAATGGTTATGGAATAAACGAACATATGTAATATCTCCTATAGAAAACATCAGCAGAAAATCGGGGACCTTTGAGATAACTGATGTTAGGGAAAATATACAAGGAATCAATCAACTGTCTACGGGCAGTCACTTTATTGCTCAATTAATTCGTTCATGCACTGCAACGAGGCAGAGGTAGCGGTTACATACGAAGATAACCACTTGCAAAGTGGTCTCCTAAGTGCCCTCATATGTCTTTACCTAATTCCTCCTATTACTATGGTTCCTATGGTTAACCACAATTTTTGACTGTTTTCATAAGTTTATCTCATTGATACAGAAAACCTCCACACTTCATGATAATACTGTTGAATCGCCCGAAACCCCCTTCACCCCATCCACCCCGTGGAAACAACGATGCTTCGGGATGTCTTATCAATGAATAGCTCTGGTCAAGAGCGATTCCCATTGAAAGGCGACACTCAGCATCGGAATTTACAACCAAGCACCACTTTGTTTGCTGACGCATAATAAAAATATAGCTGCACTCTCTGCCCCTGTTGCGTGTTACCCACAGATTGCAATTTGCAATCGTTGCATTTCCAATCGTTCCCCCCACCCCCTGACGTCATATTCCGACGATGCAGCTCTTGCTGGAGGTCGTGGTTGCAGTTTATAGTAAACATACGCTGCCGAGCCTCCGTTTCTTTCAATGGAACGCATTCTTGAGTTACTTTGCCGACAACAAAACAAAACGATAGCTACAAAGGCTAGACATACGATTCCGCCGCTTTTGTCCCCTCAAAGCAAGTTCATTGACATTGAACTGCGTTGTACGAGCAAAGAAATGGCGATCTTTGCCCATTTCCCGACATCCTCCCCATCCGGACTCACAGATGATGGACACCTAACGCGAAAGGCAAATATTACTTACCGTTCCAAGCACACCGAGGATGACCTTCGGTAGGTCGAGTTCACGGCCGTCAGCCAGCTTCTGTTTGCCGACGTCTGCCAGCTCAACGGTTGCCCCAAGTTTCCGCAATCGCTCCGCAACCCAGTCCACCATGCGGAAAATTTCCGGCCGAGAGTCAGGCCAAGCCGACACCGACTTTATCGCCACCGCTTCCCTCAGTGCATCGATGTACTTGCTCTTGTTGGCATCGATATGGCTTTAAATCGACGGTCCTAAACGATCAGAATTGTGTCCCCACTAGTAGCTGTGGAAAACAGATTAACTCACCTGAACAGTTTACTCAGTACGGCGGGTAAATCTGCGTTGGACATTTTTACGAATGATTAACGACACAAGCACACAACACTTAAAGTGATTTGCTCTTCCTGCACAGACACGTTAACGGCCCAACGGTCAACCTTCTTCTGGAGTTCAGATCCCAACGTCCGAGGGCGATCCGTTTCGGATGAAAGTGCACTGCCCGGTCTGATATCACGATCCAACATATGACGAATCTGTAGCTGTTTATAGGCACAAGTTCCAGTACTTCAGCCAGTGGTTGTGTTTGCCGCCACCGAGGCAAATTCTTTCTGCCTGAGCAAACAATATTATCACCCGCTCTGCACGAGCTATGTTTAATCGGTGATTTTTCTTTTGTGGGTTGTTTTCCTTCGCCACACCGACCACAACAAACTTTATGGGATAAGAATTAGTCACTCGAACAAATGTGTACAGTACCTCAAAGACGAAATGGGACAAACACAAACCGCTTTCAATTAAATTCAATTTACAGCAAAACGAAGCTGGAATTAATACGAATGTTATTAGGTATAAGGCCTGCAGAGAGCACTGAAACGGTATACACTTTAAAAATGTCCAATTTTTACGTAGAAGCACTGTAATAAGATTACAGGATTACGCATTACTAACCTGTGCCGGGTGTAGAATGCTATTCAAACGATTCTCAACGACGTTTCTTCACTGCTCATCTCTGGGCAGTGACTGACTGTTTGCAGTTTGATATCTCTACTCTTGCATCCTCTGGAGCGAATCTCAAACGATAACTGGACAGCAGCCGTTCTTAACAACACAGGTGAAGTTTAATGTTCGTATCTGCAGGTTTGTGTATTACCTTTCGGAAATTGTAATAAAATACTACTTCACAATCGCACGCAGTTATTGTGGATTTTGCATAACGTGGCAATGAATGTTTCGTCGTTCAGGTCTTAGTTTATTTTTCCTCCATAACGGTTATTGTAATGTCCTTTCAGCTCTCGACTGCCCGGGTTACACCAAATCAACGTACGTCAACGTCCATCGTCGTTAACGCTGCGTTCAACTACTGGTTGGCTGGTTGGTTACGCCACTATCGTTAAATAAATTTTACAACATATGATTTGTTGCGGTCTATTACGGTTCCGTCCTAATTCCAGCGTCCATAGCATCGTCCGTCCTTCAAAGCTGTGGCTAATGTCGCCCCGTCATCGTTGTTGGCCCTACCCAAACCTTTCCCCTGCTTTCCAATGTCCTGTGTCTCTTTTTGCCTACCACACCACACACACCAACAACGTTTCGCCGTCCCTAATAACGTCCTATTTAAGGTTCGTGCTTCAAATGCGTTGGAAATTTGGGATAAATGGATATAAGATTTATGAATTTTGTATGTATATAGATATATTCTTTCCGCCTCTCTGTTTTTCTCTCTTTGTCTTTAGCAACGTCTTGCTTTTTGTTTACTTATTCATCTGTTGCAGCGTAGCCAGAAGGCATGCACACTGCCACACATAAACATAACTTACGCAATTATGTTACTTAATGTTGTATCTCAAGCGCCGGATTAGTGACACCGGATGAACTTGCATGTCTCGTTCTTATAATCGTAATTATGCATAACGGTCTCTCACTTTCCAAGTAGTATATGCAAAAATTGAAATAGTAACACTTAATAAATGAGGAGGAAACTCGTTTTCCAAGTTCAGCTAAATGGTGTAGCTCTCGTTTCATTCACTCCACTCCACAAACTAGAAACATTTGCTAATTCATGGACGATCTCAAAAGAGTGAGAAATGGTAGAGGGTGTGTGTGTAAGTGTAATGTTAATGTTCATCGTTTTGTCGTTTGAGCATATCACCAAATGATGGGTTGCTTCGAATGAATTAGGTGTTTACGTTACGGTTACAAACAGCAACAGCGAGAGTAAAAACTATTGTTAGCTTTGTTATATGGTTGCTTTTGATTCAGTGTGTTCTTGCTTATCTGCAACTCTATGAACCGGAGGCTATCGGTAGGAAATAACCTCGCTAGGATAAATACACGTACATGCACACACACAAACAGAGGATATCTACTACACAACAGTTTTACGATTTTTCATCCGTCCGCTTCATTGAGTACTACCGACAAAGTACAGAGCAGATTTGTTCCGGTGTACATATATCCTTTTTGCTGCCATTTGCTTAACGCATAAATATACCCTAAAAAGATTTTTTGTTTTGCTCCACTGCTTCATTTTATAAGTGATTCCACTCTTTCGCTCTAACGCTGCAGGGAGATGCCGTTGCGGTTCGACTCGAGCGATGAATATTACAGTTTGTTATTGTTACAGTATATTGTATATGGGTTGTTTGATTTGGTTCGGTGCTATTCGTTGCACAAAAGAAATAGGACTGGACACAGAGGAGGGTGCGCACATTATCGTACTCGCCGTTACGCTAATTCTCCCATTGTCCAATTGTTACTTTTCCTTCGAACCGACCAGTTTTATTGATGGCGATGATTAGTACGCTCACTTCATACCTATAGTTGGGAGCAAAAGAAAAACAATTAAAATCAAGCATCGTAGGAAATTTGTTAGCAAACAGCACGATTAACTACAACGTCCACATTTATTGATAACAGAAGCATTATAATTCTAAAGCCTTTGAAATATCTAATTGTTTAAGGCCGGATACATACTAAACATCACGTACGAATGCATGACAAAACAATTTGCTTCGAATTTAGAGGTCTATATGTGTACATTTACTTACATTGCCACTAGGGAATTCACCATTGCGTCATTTCACGCGAGTGGAACACTTCTACATTTTCTCCAAACTAAAGATACGCTATAAGCAATGCAACGTTAAAGTGCAAAATTGTAGATGCGCATGGAGTTGCGTTGGTGATTCGAAAGAAACGGAAACGTAGGATAACTTCAAAATTGGAGCAAATCTCCTGGGCAGAAATGGAACATAACAGAAAGAGAAACTCCTTAGTTGAGGAAAATAAAGAGACAACACAATTGAACGAATGTGAATGGTATGAATGTGAACAAAAAGTGCATCACAACAATACCAAACCAAAGAAACAACAAAAACACATTTAGCAATTGCACATGCACATGCACGCACGCACACACCACAATGTCTACGTAAATGAAAGATGATTGGTTTACCATATGCTTATTGTTTTTGAACGTTTACAACGGAAGCTGGGTATCGAATTTCCAAATCTGTTTAGTGGCCTTTTTGTTCCGAATCATGTACAGCATCACCCAAGAGAAAGGAATGTGAGCGAATAGGTCAGAAAAATGCATTAATATTACACAAATGTACAAACATCGTTGCTTTTTCGCTTGATAAATCGACCCGCCAAGGCGGAACTAGCGGTGTAATGTGATTATGAACGGTTTTTAATAGCAATACTAGCACAACAATAAACACGACATCCATCAACTTAGAGCGGTATTACGTTCATATTATTGGCAGGGAATGATTCGGCGCAATGGATTCGGCATGTGTCCTACAATGGTCGCATCTTACCTGGCGTGTAGATCGGTTGATTGCCCGTGTTCAGCCCCGTGCTCTCAGTGGCGTTTCCGGTGAACGGATTCGTCGGATTGGACGATGGTGGAGGCATGGCGTACACTGGCATGCCGGCACCCTGTCCTTGTCCAGCTTGTGGCTGCGATGTCACCGGGCCACCACCATTATCTTCCAGATCTGCCAAATCTTCCTACAAAGAAACACGAATCATAAGAACAAACGTTAAAAAAAAGTATTGCAGGTAGGGGATATTAAGCGGTTTAATAATCCCTTAAAAAAACTACAAAGCAACATTATTACACGCAAAGCGCGTACGAAGCGATTCAGCGATAAAGCGGAGGCAAATCCTCCGATTCCTCTCAAATGGATCGACCACGGTGCATAAGCTGTAGCATCAACCGTATTTGTTAGTGTGTTCATTCGACATTTTAGCGACACTTTCACAACCATACAAGAAGCCACAAAAATCTACCCAACCCATCGCCAGAAGGACAACAGAAACAGTTCACTTATTTTGGATAAGTATTTTCCATTTCCGCGCGACACAAGAGTGTTTCAGACAACTTACAATACCGTTACCGCTACAGTCTTCTTCGGTTAAGCCCTTTGTTAATTAGCCAACAGAACAACCCAATATTCGTAAGCCACGCCAAATTTTTTATATTAGCAATGAACACATTCATAACATACTCGCAAAATAGACTAAAACTAGTATTTGTGTACACACTGATTTTAATACAGACCAAAAACTCTACGAGAAATACCGAAAACTCCACGATGACTTTTCCTGCCGTTTCCGTTCTCCAAACATCCAACACACATGATAAGTATTCGAATCGCATTTTAATAAATTCACTTTTTATTGTATTGCGTAAATGTCTAACTAGTTGTAAAACTTGACAAAGGATGTCTTGTTGTTGGATGTCTTATGTCTTGATGGTGAAATGCACAACCATCTGTTCGCCGTGAGACATTGTTTTAATTTTCCTCCCAGGCAATCAATCAACTATTACTTTTCCGTTACAAACAAATGCTATTATTTTCTGGTCTAATCAGCACCACTATTTTGCCCTTATTTGTTCCATTTAATTTTCCCATTATTTCCACGAAAATAAATATTTTTTCTACGAAATTGTTTCCAACTAAATCAGGAAGGAAAAGAAGAAAGAAAAAAATCAAACGGTAAGTCATGGCGCAATCATGAAATTAAACGATTTTGGATGAAGGAATGATAAATGAATGGGGATTAGTTGCTTCATTGTATTCATGGCGTTTTACTGTCCAAGGCGATACACATTTTTATTCCAAATTTGATCTTGATTGGTAAAGCTTTTTGAGAAAACCGGACGATTGTTTTAAACATATAATAATAAGAAAAATTCAAGATAAATCTCACCTTATCACCTTATTAGAAAAAAACGCCACAAATTAATTCTTTGCCTAGTAATATTTAGTAAATGGTCATAAAATATGTTAAAAAAGAGTCAAAAGTACTACGGTAATGTTTACGAAATGAGTATTTGTTAATATTAGAACTAAAAGTAATGTTAATCGTGCAGATGTGAATGAAGATGAGTATATCGTACATAAAAATACAAACGATAAACCGAATACATACTCTTCGCGTTGGCTGTTCTGTGACGGCGGTTCCATCCCGCGCGTTGCTACTACTTGCGGCACCATCTCTCTGATGAATGTAGAAAAAAAACACATGTAGAAAAAAAACAGGTGATAGAGACAGAGTGTGAATGCTGTAACGTGTGTGTCTGTGCCTCGCCACCCTCTGTGGGTGAGAGACTAGTCCGTTTCGTGAAGCGAAAGTGTACTGCGAACAGGGTACGAGTGAACGAGACGGATAATAATCAGATCCTGCAGGCCACACACAATGACGATAACAAAGCGTGTAAGTTTACCACGATCTGATACAGTAATTGGATCGTAGATTGGACGTGGGATAACCGGCGAAGGATAAACTCATTACAAAGTATGCACACACACTTGGTTCGTGTCGCATAAGGTTACATCATGATGAGGTGTAATACTTTGAGATATATTGATTCCAAAACACCAAAGTGTATTTAAATATTGTCGAAATTACATGCATCGATCGTGTCATATCGATTGGACCGTCCACAAGTCTGCTATGAGTATGTCTCGTAAAGAATGAGATAGTGAGTGCAGTGCAGTAAATATTCATCAAACTCAAAAACGAACAAGCCAAACTAAAGCTATGCAAATTTTGAAGGGATGAATTTGAAATTTTATGATGATAATGCGTGAAACGTAAACTCAAAATTAATAGCCTGGTGATGATCACTCTGAAACGGTTGGAAATATAACGAATAATGCCTCACATCCAATAGTTCCCCAAACTTTGACTGAGCAATAACAAAATGATACGGCACATATCACACATATTTCCCAACTCTTTACGTGCCAAAATGCATATCAGTATGGAAATCATCTGTATGGTTGCCCAGCGTATCGAGGAATGGTAGTACGGCAGCAAACTAGCATTTTCGTACCCCTACTCGGCGCGATCTTACCAGCGAAAATGTTAATTAACAGTTCACACACTCGCAAGGCAGCCCAAACACACATAAGCCTAATTCAAAATTATCTTTCTCTATTCATTCTGGCAGCTTAGAAAGGGCTAGCGGAGTGTTAGGGATTATTCTGTCAAGATACAAAAACATACGTGAAAGGCGCATTTATAGCTCCGTTGTGGTAGCCTAATTACTGTAAGCCAATACGCGAACTATAGCAAATGCTAAACACAAACTGGAACCAATTGCAAATTCACACTGGACATGTAGGACAGAATAATTCCAATTCGACTGGCTCACTAATTTCAATAACTTACGTGTAGATGATGATAATCTCCAGCATTCTCGGGCGGTACTGGTTTGTATTTGCCAAAGCAGAAGTTGCAGCAACAGCAGCAACAGCAGCAGCAATAACACCCGGTGATAATACCACAAATCATAAACAGTGCCTGAAAATAGTGGTGGAGAAAATTGCTTTATAGCTGCTGTAGATATTACTCGTGCAAATGGAAAACAGTACCTTGCACGTAGGCGACGTAACGACGAAGTATGCATTAACGTTCTCCTCGCCAAACTGTTCCGCAATGTACAAGCCAAGCGATCCATAGTTGTCGTAAATGTTTCGCTTTGTCAAATCACTCAGTATGGAATGAGCACGGTTTACTTCTTTGAACTAAAAGTACAAATAACACGAAACATTCGATAAGATGAGTTCCATCGGCCGGAAGGTGCCGGTGAAAAAAGAACCTTTTCTGCTGCATCTGGGTTGTTGGGGTTCTTGTCCGGGTGGTACTTTAGGGCGAGTTTTCTGTATGTCTTCTTGATCTCGTCCGCCGTTGCCGTCTTCTGTAGGCCCAGTGTCTGGTAGAGAGTATCCCCGGACGTACTACAAAAAGAACAAAAATACTGAGTTCCATTGACAAATAATAACTATGCGCTGACGATGACCTAAGCGGCATCGTAATTAAAACCGTCAATTCCTCACACAACCGCACGTTTCGAGTTTCTTTTCTTGTTAACACATCGAACTGGGAGCAGTGTTCTTATCAATTACTAACTGATTAAGAAACCTTGGAAGAAGGAGGTAACGAACGAACATTATTTCCTCGTAAAAAAAAAGCCGCAAGAGCGTTAGAACCATAATAATCAATGAAAGCATGTTAGTTGCCGTTTCAAAACTTACTTTTACTACCAATCAACCCTTTCAATTAGTTTTACATTCGGGCGGAGCAAAGCAATAGGACATCCAGTGGCAAAAGGAAATTCAATAGCGATATCAATATTCTCTTCATGTCTCATCCTTTCGTGCAAGGAAGTGAGATGAAAGAAAACAGTAACAACCTACGGCAGCGCACAATGATACAAAGCAAGACGGCAAAACGGTCCTAACGGCTGCCAAAAGGTCTGCTGCTTCTGCAGCTGCTGCTGATATTGCCTGATATTAGGTTCGCGGGTGTGTATAGGTGAATATCCTTGAACGACATCTTGAAGTAGACCTCTCATTATGCTGCACACATAAGTTAGTACGAGTGTTCTCTTTTGCTGTCCATTCCAATGCATATCCATCAGGCCCCTTCTATGTGCAGTGCGCGGGCAGTATGTTTGGAAAGCTTTTTTAGATTCCATCTGGTAGAGTGACAACACCAACTTGCCCCACTGTATTCGCGAAGGAAAAATCGATTTTTCTCAGTATTTAATTTCACGCCACGGAGACGCAGTGTTTCATTTTTCTTCATCCGCTATGCGCCTACAGCGAAAGGAAGTGGAAAGGTGCAATTTCCACAAACTCTCCACACTGCAATAAAAATATTAATGAAACCCTTTCGTGTTTCACGACTCCGTGAGATGCTCTGGTAATAAAACAATTTAAACAACACCTCGCTTTTTTGCTGAATTCCCTCGAGTATTAGAGCGTGCGGAATGTATGGGACGTCCGGTAGGTAAGAAGACACGACACTTACGATAATTTCCTTTTATCCATTGTGATAAGATAGCTATCGCTGGCTGCAAACTATCAAAAAGCGGTTGCCTCTTTCCGGTGCTAAACTTTCCGCAAGAATCACTTCTTGACGGATGCTTCTTCGAACGTGTTGAAAATTTCTCCTTAAAAGATTTCACCGACTTTTCACCACGTTCGTAGCAACCATTTACTTCAAGTGGCACCTGATGACTACAATTTCTTCCCCACTAGAGGAAACTCCGTATGTAATATGAGCCCCGCAAAAAGGAGCTCTACTGACTTCGGCCACACACTGCAGAAGAAGCGAATCTTGTTTGTTCTCTGCTTGTACGAATGTTTAGATTTCCTTCAATTAGCTATTTTACACCACACGATTTCACCTAGAATTGACGAGGAGTAACGCGCACAGCCTCATACACATGAAAATAATAACACTATGACCGTTTTCACACGTTAAAACCAAGAGCAAACGCGTATACGCGGCTGGGTTTCGCGTACTTTGCGGGGTTTTCCGTATTGCCGAGAAATAAAGTTCAGCTTTTTAACCCTGGTCTTTTTTCACTGTTTGAGGAAAAATTAACTAAAATTTTGCAGCTCTTGCGCGGCAGGCAAACCCCGAAAATGACTCGCCTCGCCTCGTTCGTGTTGATCACGTATGGAGTACCATTTCTCAGTTGTGCTGATAGAGAAATACGAGGGTATCTTTGCGAATCACTCTCAGAAAAGGTATCGCTTTTACCATAGCATAGGAACTCAAGTGGGTACCACAAACGTTCGATGACATGTAATCGTCGTAAAAATGTTTCTTGTTCGCGGTTTACACACAATAGCATGCTGTTGCAGAAGTTCCTAGAGGTTCTGTTCGAATTTCGTACCATTCAAACCAGAAGAAGAAGTATTTCGAAGACAATGGTGTACAACAAATCAAAAGAATGTTAATGCTATTATCAAGGAATGCTATTATGGACACTACACATCCTAATCAAAAAGGTTGTACAAAATCAAGTCAAATTTTGTCCTATTGCACCATCCCGTAGTGCACAACGTTTGCCAAACACTTGACATTTTAACTCCACTGTCATTCTGTGCTGTCAAGTCAGATAATCGTGAAAAATTGTCCCAAAAGGTTTGTTACGGCAAAATAAAACCTTTTCTATCGCATTGCTAACCTGAAAACTACTCCCAACAGAAACGAGCCAAGATGTTTGCCCGCGCCGCTAACGTAACCCGCACTGGTATGACCAATCTGGTCCGATACTCCCACTCGCACGGAGGAATCCCTGGCGAGGTAAGCATTCTACCATCATGAGGCTAAAGCAAAGCACAGAAACAACCTAGCGCCACTTTCCTCATTACATAATGAAGAATGTTGTCAATGTTTGGATGGTTAATTTGTGCGATCGTACCATGTTGTGTTGGTCTTCAAATGGGCTACGCTTGTCGGATGCTAATTGTTCCTTTTTCCATCCCAATAGAACCTTCCGTTCAGTCTGACCAACCGGTACAAGCTGACCGCCATGTTCATCGTGTTCTTCGGTTCCGGACTGGGCGCGCCATTCTTCATTCTCAGACATCAGCTGTTGAAGAAGTAAGAAGGGTCCTGTGTCGGCTTTGAAATGATGGCCCGTACAATCAGGCCCTCTTCATCTGTTAGTGAGTTTGAACGATATGTTATCCCGCAAAAGGATGAAGTAACGCAATAAAATCATCCAAAATCTGGTGCGCTATAATACCACACACACCTACACGAACAGTATTTTCGAAGTTATTTCTCGCGATTACCGGGCTTAAAGGTTTCTTCCCCTTGCTTTACCGTACCAAACACGCTCGAAAGGTGTGGGAACACTGACACTGGCGGAAGAAATGCACTCGATGACATAAGCGCCGACGCAAAGGGAACCCAATAAATTATCAATCAAAGATAAATCCGTACAGATTGAACTACATCAGTTTCCATTTTCGCTTATCGTTGTGCAAATGTCGGCTACCTTTTACCGTTGGGCTTCGTGGGAGGTGTTTATTAGCTATCCCTCGTCACAAATTTCATTAACCACATGAGATGGCAGAAGGCATACAGGAAACAGCGGCGATATTCCGATTTGGGTGTTTTTCTGGAAATGTAGCGCCTAAAAAACACACACTAAAGTAAATTGATGTTTAATAAAGTATTGCAGAAAGTAGTTAGTAGATAAAACAATTCAGTAGAAGGTTTAGTTGTTGTGGGGAAGCGTAACAAATCTTGTTTGCTTCCTGGCGAATCGTTTTGCACTGTACGATCACGCGGTCTACACACAAATAAAACCGTTTTTTTTTGCGCCCTGCTTCAGGCACGAAATACGAACCTCACCAGTAAGTTGTTATTTATTTTCCATTCCCATATATGTACCGTGGTAAGGGACGGATATGGATTAGAAGCATAAGCTTCCTTGCGGCGGTTATTAGCATTTGCACCGTTTCTTCGGAATGCTGGCCCTGGAAAAGGACAGTGTTTTTTCCGGAATCATTCTCGTGTCGTCGTCAACATTCTATCGAATTTCCAAGCGAAAATTGTCGTTCATTTCAAAACATGCACATGGCATCGTGACTCAAAAGGAGAGAGAGAGCGAGAACCCGATCCTTGTCGCACGCTGTGCCGGAACAAATCCAGTATCTATCCCAGCGCTCTGGGGAAATCAACAACTGAACTGTCCGTTTTGCCGAGAGGCGAGTTTCCTTCGCGCCAACAGTGGGTGGTCTGGTTTGCGTGCGGGTTTCGAGGTCGGAAAATGGAGGAGATGGAGTATAAATGGCTGTAGTTCAATGCGCCGCGGGTTCAGTTGTTGTGTGGCTAACAGCGTTGGCGGTTCATACAGCACAGCTCACCGGCAACGATGATTCGTAACCGACAAACGTTCACTCGTGCTGGGCCACTCTTGTGTTTGCTGCCAATATTAGCTGTGCTCGCGCTGCATCATTTACCGCCAGTTATCACCGAATCCGCGGAAAATGGTACGTACACGGGCAGTTTAATTAGTACACGAAATACGCGGAATGCGTAAGCTTCCATTTTATGGCGGTCATATAATTGACATTTTCCGGGGGGTGATTTGGTGACCGGTGGTTGTCGTTGCCGAGGTGTGATAAAACAGTAATTTAGCGAAACTCGATCCCTGCAACAATGTCGACTGACGGAAGCGTTTAGCTTGTTTTTCGGTACATTAATTGGAGCATTACGTGTGCTTGCGGCTCGTTTTTTTTGCCCTTGTCCATTTCACACCATCACATGGGGACGCCTGGTCTTTTACCAACAGCAACGGATCCAAAAGCATGGTTTGAGCGAATGAACGCGGAATTGCATGCATTGAACCGTGAGGCGGCACAGTACGGCTGGGACTTAAGGTGCAGTAGAAGTGTTGTTGCACACATGTCCGACACGGCACAGCGGTGATGAATTGCCTTCCTTTTTTCTTGCCCGCAGCACTCAGCATCAATCCCGCGTGGAGTTCACGCTCGAGAGCATGGTTCAATTAGCTCAGCGTAAGTCCGCCTGGCTGCAGGATACATGCGACGAGGGCGCCCTCTACCGTCAGCACGGATGGCCATACGATCGTGCTTACTATTTGCTGTGTCGAGGTCCACGCAATACCCCGGAGGAATTGAGGTACGGGGAGTTTTTTTTTATCGCGTTACCTACAGGCCGACCGGACGAGTATCGTTAACGTGTCTCTTTTGATGTATCTCCAGTGAAATGGCTCAACTGTTTTCCTTCATCCAGCGTATCTACACTGAGTCGGAAGTGTGCATTCCGGCAGACTGTGGACATCGTCGCTCTGACAAAGATGAGGACGCGACTATTCTGTGGACCAACACATTCGTACGCTATCCCGGTCTGAGCACGGGGCATTTGGATCTTACTTTCGTCGCGCCAGTGTCTTCCCAGGTGCTTACTCCAAGCATTCCCACCAAACTACCTCGCAAACTGCAATGCTTCTCGGGTGAACCCGATCTGGAGCGCTTGATGCTGTCGGATGGCATGGGACGTGTGTGTTCCGGACGTTTCCCCGACGAAACTGTTCTTCGATGGGCGTGGGAATCCTGGCGAATGGCGGTAGGACCTCCGATGCGTCAACCGTACGGACGCTTGATTGAGCTAATGAATGCTGGCTGCATGCGTGGCGCGAACCATCGCGATGTGGGCGAGTGCTGGCGTGAGGAGCTGGAGATTCCCGAACTGCGCCTGATGGTCGACCGTTTGTGGCACGAGGTGAAACCATTCTATCAGAAGCTGCACGCCGTTGTGCGCCACATTGTGCGAGAAAAGCATCCAACAGAGGCATCGTCTATCGACGGCGATGGGCTAATCCCGGCACATCTGCTCGGTGGCATGTGGAGCCACAGCTGGACGAACTACGGCCATGACATTTTCCCGCATCCCGTCGACATCGATCAAGCATTCGGGAGGGCTAACTGGACTTCGATGGGTTTGGTGCGACGTGCCGAAGATCTGTACGCCTCGCTCGGTCTTGCACGCATGACGAACGAGTTCTGGAAGCACAGTCTCATCGGTAGCGGTGCCAGTGGGGGCAAGTGTCACGGAACGGCCGCCAACATGTTCGCAGACGGAGCGGATGACTATCGCATGATCGTGTGTCCCCGGTCCGAAGCTGGTGGCCAGGATTTTTACGTTACTGTGCACGAAATGGGCCACATCGTCTACTACATGGAGGCGTCCAAACAACCGACCATCTTCAGCGATGGAACGACGGCCGCATTCCAGGAAGCGCTCGGCGATGCCATCTACCTGGGTGCTGTAACACCGCAGCATCTCGTGCGTCTCGGATTGCTGGATCCCAAGCACATGGCACCGGAGAAAATCCCGTTCGGAACGGGCTCCACCACGTTAAACTCCTTCGATTATGCATTTCTGCTGCGCATGGCGCTGGGTAAAATTCCTACCATTCCTTTCGAATACCTAATGGACCAGTACCGGTGGGATGTGTTCGATGGCAGCGTCGACTACACGCAAGATGCAAACAGCTACTTTTGGTTTCTGCTCGAACGACAGCAGGGCATTCGGCCCCCGTCTGCAGTGCATTCGCGGCTCCAGCTGTTCGATGCTGCCTCCGTTTACCATTTGTCGGATAATACACCCTTCGTGCGCTATTTTCTCGCGAGCTTCCTGAGCTATCAGATCTACGAAGGATTGTGCCGCAGTGCTCTTTTCGGCACGGTTACCAACCCTACGAACGAAATCCCGATGCCATTGCATCGCTGTGACCTGTACGGCTCCAAGAAGGCCGGTAAGCTGTTGCGCAAATCGCTGGCACTCGGTGCCTCGGTACACTGGACAGACGTACTGGAAGAGCTTACCGGAGACGTGGAGATATCGGCCAAAAGTTTGCTCAACTACTATCAACCGTTGGACGAGTTTTTGGATCGTTTCATTGCACGCCATCGTCTCGTGGTTGGATGGGAACACTAACAAGGGGAAAAAGCATAACGGAACGAACATCATATCGCACCTTCGCGGGAACTGGTTGACAAATGGGAACCATTTTTATTTATTTTTTCCGTTTTTTTTATCCTCCACCTTTTTGTACGAGAGTGCGTATAGTTGCTTCATGTTGGGTAACAAAAATAGTTAAATTGGTTTATCCCGCTTCATTCTACTCTCTTCAAAAGCACAACGCCACATCACGACCCTTCGATCTCAGTTCTCATCGTCCATTAACACTGCTGATTGGTGCTGCTCAAGCAGCTGTGCTGGGCTGTTTCATGACACATCTAGATCAACCTATGGTTAAATGCTTCGATCTACTCGTTCCACACGCCTAGAATTTGCATTGGCAAATAATAAAGGGCTAATGATTTTGCTTTTGATTCCCTTCCATAACGGACACCACCACGGATTCAACAATGTCAATTTGGAACTTCTACTTCCGTATTTAAACTTCCGTCGCGCTTAGTTCTTACAAACGCTAAACTGTCTAAACGAATGCATAACAATCAGTTGTCGAAAAGTGGCAAAACTTGAGGAAACAGTAAAAGCTTATTGTAGCAAGGGAAGAAGAGAAGAAGGAATGGACTAGCTGGAGACGAATTGAGTAAATTGGCGCAAAAACACATTTAGCATGAGACTCGATTTCATTCGGTCTTACATTCTTTGCATACTACATATTCCTTCCTTTTTTGCATTTTGCTTTTCTAAACATATAGCTTTTCTAAACACAAAATTGCAATATTTAAATTAACTTCCGGAAAGCTCATCTTAGTGTGAATTAAATCTGATTCAAGAGCGTTCACTTGATCGACGCAAAAAGCATTTAATTAAGCGTATTTTTTGCTGTTTTTTTTCTTTTCAACCTTATCTTCAATGGAATTTACCATCATACACAACTTAAACGTAAGATTAACCTAAAAACGATAACTATTGGAACTATATAAAATTAAGCACTTCAAATCAATCCAAACTTTAAAAAACACATTTTTACCAGAAAGCAAGAAAAATCAAATCAACCAAAGAAATCATTAAAAAAGGAATCAACTTACCATAAAGAAGAGCACACGGTGAAACAGTTAAATACGTTTCGACAACTAAAACGAAAACCAACTTAAACATAGCGATTTTGTTTATACCAATTATGAAACAAACTATTCTCAAATAATGCGCATATGTTTTCCTTTACACATATAAAGAATCAAACAAAGTAAGAAAAAAGTTGTCAAACAACGACATAACAGACAAATAAAAGAAAAAATAAACAACCACAATCCTCAACCATGCAAATTTCTTCCATTAACGTTTCGTGTTTTCTTCTCTTTATTAGTAAAGGGTTTAATCGTTATTGGTTAAACTTTGTCCGGACTTTCATTCCTTTAGTATTTTTCGATTACTTCTGCTATCTTTTCTTTGCTTCGCTTTCCATTTATCATGTTCGTGTAGTATGTACTTTGCAGCGATTTTTACACTATTTTCGCGTATGTCTCAACACCGCTCCTTCTTGGCTTCGCTTTATGAGTGTTTTTTTTTTAGTGTCAGTGTATGTGTTTGTGTTTTATTTCTTACATTTTTTACATTGAACTTATACCACCGAATATTACCGTGTGAACAAAGAGCGAACCTATTATATGCTGTTTGTCCCTTAACGATTACGCGACTAGACATCCCGAGTAGAGGTAGTCTTTCTCTCTCTGTTTTTATGTTTCTTCGTTCCGCATTCGCTTATTAGAAAATATAAAGTAATTATGTTTACTTTGCTTACTTAAGCTTGCTTTGTCCTCGGTCGTTTCTATGCGGCGATTTAAAGTTTGCTGCTATGGCGCGGTGTCTTGTGCCTTTTTTCCCCCAATTCGCTTACAAAAGCTCACGCATCCCGGCAGCCCGTCTCAACAAAAAAAAACAGTGCAAGAGTACGAAAGCTTTACCATATTTAATTATTGTTTACTTTTCTTCAAAAGCGCATGCATCATCATCCTCATCATCATCCTTCAAGCATCTGGAATGATATCAAATTGTGAAGAGAACGGGAAGTTTTGCTTGATCCGTTCCCTTTTCGCTGCTGCTTCTTTTTTATTTCGTGTAACAAAACCACTTCGGGTTTGACTTGATGTTTGCTGGGTGGCTCTGTCGGTTATCCGATAATTTATCTATAGCAGGATCGTATTAGTACTGCACGACCTAATCGAGATTTTATCTCCGTGCCGAGCCTGCAGTAAAGCCTTTCGACCTCATTTATACTTTTGGTCAATCGTGGTCTATTGATGGTTATTAGAAGGAGCACATCGATATGTTCCTTTTAAATCGAACGAATTTTTAACCATAGGTATTGCATCCACATGCCCTTTTAAGGTCAAACAAAGAAAAATATTGTCCATTCATCGAACATAATTTTCATAAAATGATAACTCATGTGATCATCCTGAAATACACAATTAAACGGCAGCATATATAGGTTTGTTATTATACTACGATCGCACTTTTACTGCAACTTAGTGTTCGAGTGGCCTAAACAAACAAACGCACATTCCATATGCAGCAATAAACCATTAAAATTAAAGGCAATTATTTCCTGCTCGATCGATCGATTTTCCACATGCATTTCGTATATTCGTTATCGTTTATTATGCAACACATCCGGCAGAAGAATTACAATCTGCGGTTCTCTATTCCTTTTGGCCATTTCTTATACTCCACACCATTCAATTTAGCTAAAACTGCGAGCAGCAGTAGCTTGTGCGAACAGAGCAAAATGGTTCTTTACAATCAAATCTTTATTAGTATGTATATAAGAATGCTGTATATTACCTTGCCTCCTTACTCTATTCATGATCGTTCGCCGGTGCTTCGATTAGGTGGTTAAACTGGCTTCATTAAAAGAAGTTTCGAAAACAAAGGACCTGTTACCATGCTCATCGTGTAAAACAAAACAAAAAATAGAAAGCCATTCGCACAGGAAGGAATACTGCGGGGTGTTAAACTCACAGCTTTGCATAATGCCAGCTTTACCTATAGCACAACCGGATAAAGATAGGGATGACATCGTCACAGTACACAACGCACATACACTCTGCCACGTACGTACATACACACACACACACATACAAAACTTATCGTTACATTCTGCTTAAATCTCTTGCCCTCCATCATAACCTCATTTGTTCTCCGTAGCATTCCCAAAACATCATACCGATCTTAACGGATTGATTTCGATTGTTAGTTCCGATTAGGGAAAGGGAGGGAGAAAAAAAGGTCACAGTTGGGGTTAAAGCGTATAGGAAAGAATTGCGATGTGGTGCGGTAGGTAGGTAGGTAGGATTATAAATAGTTTTACTCTTGAATAACGGAGATGCTTCTACGAAATTTGCAGAGCAGTTTAGCAAATTTGCGTCCTTTGAATAATAATCACTTGGCATTTTTGGATCATGACATTGCTGTCGTCGACAATCCGCCCTTATTATTACTACTGCCACCGCCGCCCGTCGATTTAGCAATATACACATTTAATAATCTGAAAATAAACGAGAACACACATTTGCGATGAGACATTCAAGTCACACAATAACAACCGGACTAATCACTAAATGAGAAACCGATCTACCTTATCTTACTCGCGTTCAGCAGGGAGAATTTTGGTTTCACTTTCTCTTCGCCCATCACAATATAGAGCTTCACGATACAGAACACTGCCGCTTTCCGTACCATCGATTGACTATCATCAGCGAGCTGTTAAAAAAAATGCAACATTACGGTACAGTAAGCTCGATCGGCACGACACCGGAAAACACACCACACTTACCCTAGCTACATTTGGCATTATACAATCTAGGTGATTATCGGTCAGATCCTTGCCCTGCTTCTGTGTCAGCTCGGTCAGTATTTTCAGCGCGCACAGATTCGCTGGAAATTCACCAGTCGCAATGACTGGGTTAAGTATGTTTACGGAAATGTCCAGCGGTAGCACGCCCGCAATCTTCACCACGATTATGTCGATTTCTCGTGACACCTGTGGGCACGAACGAAACGTGAGAACATACAGCACCATCGACAATCGTGACGCTTTCCATTTACCTCTTTGCTAATTTTATAACAGTCTATTATCTTTAATAGAATCAGCTCGAGAAAGTTACTCCAGCATGCCTTCATCTCCGTGCTTCGTACGATGCGCCCAAGAGTGTGCAGTGATGCTATCAGCACATCGTTGTTTTGCGATTCCATTAAATGCAGTAACATTTTCATGATTGCTCTGTACGAAAAGAGAAGAAAATGTAAAATGGTTAGCATTTATTCTGCCAACACTTTACGATACAATGAAACATACTTGAAATTCTTTATGGGTAGCTCACACGATCCATGTTTGATGCAAATTTGTAGATTCTCTAGCACCTGTTTTGTGGTTTCCGGTGCCGATTGGAGCGTCAGTACAATCGCAGCTTTGATCACATCGTTTTCTTTAACACCTTCTACAAAACACAAACGTATGTGTATAGTAAAATATGTTGTACCGTTGTTGAATTTCCATGGTACTGCTGGTTACTTACTGTCCAGTATTAGCTCGCCGTTCTCGGCACAGCTGTAACTTTGGTGACGCTGCTGCTGGAGCATCTGCTGCTGTTGTGCTATCGTTTTGTGGGCCAGATCCATGCTATCGAGCCGTACGGTATTTTCCGGTGTGTTTGACTCAGTGGTTGTTGCTGACTGTGTCTTCGATCCATTACATGAATCATCCTTCTCAAGGCTGTTGTGAGCAAATGAATAACCGACCGTTAAACCGTCCTACTCACAAAACGTAATTCAGTTGAACCTTACCCTCCCATGCCTCCGCCTATATGACCGTTCATTCCATTCGATGCCATTCCATACACACCATGGCCAACGCCGTCCAGCACGGTCATCGATTGCATCATGTGCGTTTCACCCATCTGGCTGATGCCGGAATCCTTGCTGTTTGTATCACGGTCAAGTTTGCTCTCAAAGCTGTAATTTTGTATTTCTGCCGTGGTTTTGCGCAGATTCTTGTACACTTCCTCCGTGTTCATTGATTCCGCCGCTGCCTCCACCGATGCTTGTCGTGATCGCGGACCTGTGGGGGTGACAGAAGCGATCAGAAGCGAGTTACGGATAGGCCCATTCCCACAACAGAATACACAGTCGGGAAATAGACACAACACACAGATAAAAAAACAAGACTATTGACTATGTGGGTACTACATGTAACTTACTAGCGATGTTCTGTAAACTATACGGCCCCTGCTGAGGACTAAGCAATGGTTTGGGGCTCGAAGACGACAGTGGAGATGATGGACTATCATTTCCTATAAAAGCAAAACATGGGGCAGAGGGAAAGCCAGGATGATACAAAAAATATAGGTTTATCAATTCAATGTCATTGTGTAAGAGCGATCTGCACTACATTTGCTAGCAAAAAACAATGGTTTTGTTGTAATTGTGGAGTTTAAACGACTAACGATGGGTAGAACAACTGCTTATTTGCAGATGCGGATCTAAATTAGTGTTTAATTGAATCGCATCATACACGTTGTTGTCCGTACCTGAAGTGCTTCTTCTCATATTCTGTTGGATGTAGATTTTCGCCGTGTCTTGATACTGTTTCGGCAGATTGGCTAGAGCCATTGTCATCTGGAAATGTAAAATAGATATAACAAAAAAAAAACCATCAGTTTCCATCACATAATTATACACTCTGCTGTTTCTGTCTATTCGTTCTAACCTGTGATGGATTGCAGTTGTATAGCGCCACGATGCACATGCGTGCCTGCGACTTTAGTTCGATGCTTTTCTGATCGAGCGACGTCTGAATGATCTTCTGGATCGCGTGATTAACCACCTGCTGGTTCTGCGGATGCACCACAAACTGGGACGCCGTGCAGTAGCTTGTAGCTAACTGGGAAAGAAATTTTAAGGTCGCCTGACGTGTTTTCACGTTCGGTGTTTGCGCATTGTCAACTAATATTCTGTAAAGAAGATTGTGCACAGCGTTAGAACCGCTCAACCACTGCCAAAATAAAAAAGCTCCAGAATGCAGACACATACCGAAAGACACATTGGAGCTGTAGTTCAGAAGGGAAGTACTCGTAGATTATTTGAAGCGTTTTCCAGATCTTGCCATGCATAGAACCCAGTAGGTCTGTCCCGAGCTTGTTGAACAGACGCGTCAACAGTATAAATAACCAATCGTGCAGATCATTCGAATGCGACAGAATCAGCTCATTTACAGTGTCCAGAAACAGTGCGTACACCTTGATGTGTGGATCCATGAACATTTTGCGGAACAGGTCCAACACGCACTGCAACTGCTGTTGCGTCAGCATCTTGCCTTCGCTGAGGTACTGCGTCAAATTGATTAATCCGTCCTTACGTTCGGACCAGTGCGACGAGGCGCAAAACTGGATGATGGTATCGATATCGTCGATCACTTGTCGTGAACTGTCTAACCGCGTGCGCGAACCATTCCATGAGAACGACTGTCGAAACATAATCATGTTAGCAATCCCACTTTTAATTCGGCTATTCCGGTGTGCATACTTACATCGTTGCCCCGTCGGTAGCTGTCATAACTGCGCTCGGAACACACCGAGGACGCTTCACTTTCATCGGACTCATCGCGTGAAATTTTACGATGGAGAGCTAACCTAGCAAAGTCTGCGCAAGGCATGTCATGCTCGTCACCAGGTGATAATGCATCCGCCAGAGCATTCTCAGCCTCACGACTTTGCTGTAGAATTTTCTGTGCCAATACTGGTCGACCAGGATTCAGTGGCGGTCGTCGAGGGCTGCCGGTTCCATAAGCGGGACGACGCAACG
Organism: Anopheles marshallii; assembly: GCF_943734725.1. Classification (NCBI taxonomy): domain Eukaryota; kingdom Metazoa; phylum Arthropoda; class Insecta; order Diptera; family Culicidae; genus Anopheles; species Anopheles marshallii. The sequence continues at coordinate 83,487,996 of NC_071327.1, forward strand.
AACCGAACTGTGTATGCGATCTGGTCGGGCTAGTTTCTCGAGAGTTTGCTAATGAGCGCGGAATGCCAGACTGTGTCTTTTTCGGCACCGTTCCCGTTTGTCGATACAGAGAAGTGACGCCACTGTACATGTCACGCAACTTGCTCGATGGAGACGTACTTCTGGATGTAGCTGTAAATGGTTTTTGAAAGGAAGAAAAAAATCATATTAAAAACATAGCCTCATTTTGAGCGAAAAAGGTTTGGTGCAAATTTTCCTGCACGTCCCAGCGGGATCGCACATGAGTAGATGGTAGGACGGAAGAGGGCAAACGGAGGTTATGTGAGGTGATAATTACGCTGTGACTGTGACACTCCTGCCCTCGATCGGATCTTGCGCTCCGGTGTAGGAGGTTGCTGTGGTGTGGTCGCGTTGCTTACGGAGGATGAAGTGGCGGATGCTGATGACGGTGTCTTTTTAGCACGTGCTGAAGAAATAAACAAACAACGGGAAACAAATAGCACACGTAAGTGTTATGAGCGGGTGAAAATCGTTAACATGTGAAAGATAAAACAATGTGCTCTGCAATGAATGTTTATATACTTGTGTGTAGAAAACGGTTAAAGTGATGCTGCCACCACAGCTGGTTCAAGTCAGCGCAAGGTATTTGTATAGCTGTCGCAATTAGCAGGTGAGCACCTCTTGGGCACCTTTGACATATCTGGTGAGCAGCTTTGCCATTAAGACAATGCTCGCTACAGACAGATATACAACTCAACGGGACGGAATCCTTAGTCGAGAGACGATTGCTTCGAAGAGTTTAGTAATAAAGAAGCTGCTGCAGTGACGAATTCTACCAACACAACACCGTTACTCGTTATTGATGGCTCAAGTCACGCAACGGCAATGGACGATCGTCCACAAGGATAGTGGAGTCGAGGAGAGACTCAAATTGAAGCGGTATAGACACAACCATAAGGGTCACTATACTCGATGCGTAGACAGTATGGCGCATGATAAATAAATTAAGTAAAACATGTGCTGGGAATCGTCTCATAACGACTAAGTGTTTTATCTAAAATGTGTGAGTATTAGTTTTGAAAATCATGAATACTGTTTAAGTTATTCGATTCACACCATGCAAAATTACATGCAGAAAACAAAACCTAATGTCGTTTTAATGATGTGCCAATTCAAAAAAATCAAGTCAATGGTTGTAGAAAATGAAAATGTATTTAAATATATTACTATTTACTTCCAGTAACGACCAACTTACCTTGTTGCGCGTAATGTCCCTCTAGTTAATTCAACCATACCACCATGTCATAGCATCATCATACCGTATTGGCCATTTGAGACAGCCAACAGTTTAAGTCAGCAGTTTCAGATATTAGTTTCCACGTCAAAAACACACACACCGCACAGTACACGCATTCGCATGCAGTCAGTTGTAGTTCAGTCAGAGATCAGCGATCAAGTCATGGAAAACGGGTTGGCAATACAAATTCGAAATAAAAAGGCAATGTTAGTTAGAACATGTTTGAAAGCAAATACAACACACGCACTCCAAAGATAACTGAAAAGCCAATTGGTCTCTATCTTGGATAACCAAACTTAGTATTAGCTTATTATTAAGGTACTTCGGCAGAAAGCGCATTCGTTGCTGGCACTTACGTAGAGACGCCGTTCCGGAGGTCACTTTCAACCGTGCCAGGGTTGAGTATTGTGCCCTGGCACGGGCCCGCTGGGCAGCGGCAGTGTCAACGGCGGACACACTCCTAAAGCCACCGGCTGCTCCAGCTGTCGTTCATGATATTTGATGTTGCGCGTACGTAGCGGAAATTAGTTTCGAATGGCGCGGCAACAGCACACACAGCACACATGGCAGCAAGGTATGGGGAGCGGAGGATTGAAAGAAAAGAAGATGAACTGTGTTGAGTAATGAGCAATGATCTAGTATGCACTCTAAACCGTCTCAAAGACCATGCGGCAGCGCAAGAGACACTCACAAACACATTGATCATAGAAAAGTAATGGAAAACATGATCACCGGAAAGAAAGCGGATGTTAGTAACTGAAAGGGGGCGAAAATATAGGATATTATTTACAGAACGCAACAATGACGAAAGATCGACGCACGGAAAGAATGAACATATTTTTATACAATTAACAAAACAACACAAAACAAACGAAACATAATGCATTTTTGTACAATAGAAACTGGAAACGTAAAATTTGTCAAACCACACATTCGATTCCGCGGAAATTAAGACCACAAAAGAAGGCCAAAAACATCAACAATATCGTCACTCGATCGTTTCAACTTGGTACAACCTCGGACAACCAATGGCGGCTGTTGCTGTTGCGCTTGTTGAATCGCAGGATTCGCATCCCGGGCAGTCGTCGCAACAGGAATACCACTCCGGGCACTGCGATTAAACGTTCTGGGCAGCGACGGAGCCCGCTGCAGGCGTGTCGAACCGGCCGATGATGACGACGAGGTGGATCCTGGGACAGTGGTGAGATTTTCCGTACTGACGCTCGTAGCGCTTACTGTCGTGTCATACAGATTGCCAATTTTGAGCAGTTCGTGGAGATTGTGGCAAATTTTGAGCGGTTGGTTCGTTTGTTGCAATTGTTAGCGGTTGAACAGATGGAAAGAAGGTAAGATGAGTTCAGTCAAAACCAGAGAATGCACAAATAGAAAAACAGCGAGAGAAAGAGAAAAGGCAAATGCCATTACGAAATATTGATATAGGGTCATATTGTTTTGTTGCCGAAACTGTTATGTGCGATTCTACAGTTCAGATAAGAAAAATAAAATACTAATGTTAATCGTGCAAGTAAATTATAGCTTATCGATCATAAATAGACAATCGCTATAACGGGAAAACATCCATCCTGGAAACTCCGATTTTGTGAAAAGTAATAAACCATAAGATATTGTTATTGAAAAACGCTATATACAGATGGGTCGGCTTAAAAAGATACACATTTAAACTATAAACCTGGTTTTAGTAAGTTCTATACCTAACAGGAGCGTATAAGCACAAATAATCTTGAAGAGATAACGTAAGATTCGTATGCGGAAAACATAAAACGAAACGGTGCAAATAGGGGAGCCTAATAAGGAGACAAATCAACTAGAATTTCTAGCGAGATAGAAGAGAAGGAAATTTCCGAAAACTACATAGGAAATTGATAGCTTAGCAAAGCAGAAACTTGCGCACTCCAAAGGAACTTTTAACTTTTAAGTACAATGCGAACAGCATGATGAACCTGCTGAATTACCTGGAGGTTGTGCGGTTGCGGGACTTCGCAACCCGGACGATTGCCTTCGTTCTTTATGGGGTATTTGAATGAGGGGATTGATTTTATTACATGAGTTTATCGCACGTGATATTTGCCATTTGCGATGATATGTGTTGCGCATCATGGAAAAGGATGAAAGAAAACAATAACAAGAGAAATGAAATGTTGCATTAAACGAACACGACACCGCGTGAAGTACATCGGGAGGCAGCATGGTGAATGTTCCATTCGTAAAGGGTAGGTAGGAGATTATTTTTGACCAGGACAGAAACATAATTTCACACGCAACACAGCCGATAACAAGCTGTGCCATCGATTGCAACTAAGTATAAAAACTAAATCCGTAGACTTTGCAGGTGTCCGAATCATGTGATTACTTCACAACAAATGTAGTGCTTCGAAACCGCGGGTGAAGGTGAGCAGTCCGTGGAATGGGCCGAAAACCGTGTAGGAACGATGGTGGTGGACGGAAGGAGAGGAAATCAAGGTGTTGATAATGAGCTAGAAATAACATTTAACACATACTTATCACCCCACCAGAGACAGAATTCAAGCTACTGTTGCTGCCACGTAGACTAACACTCATTGAGTTGGTACCGTTTGTTCCGAGATTGTCCCGCTCACGCTCAAGTGTGCGCTGTGTCGAAATGTCCAACGAACCGTACAGGTTGTCTGCCAAATCCGGAAAATGGCGCCGAAAGCTCCAGAATGCACTACAAAAAACAAAACGAATGGGAACGTTAGCGCAGGTAAGACAAAATGGTACCGAATATCTACGTCTTACCATCGACTGTATCGCCGGGCGTCATTGTCCGCATCGACCATTCCTTTGCGTAGGGCTTCGCGCAACAGGCTGCTGTGTTTTTCCAACGCCTTCGTTGGCCACTCGTCGAACAACAAACCGAGCATCTCGCAAAGCGTACTGCGGATATCTTTCGATTTCGAGAGCATGAGATTCTGCGTCAAGATCGGAATGATCTTCGGTGCATGCGTGTACCGGATCACATATTTTAATGCAATCGTGCCCGCTGACGAGATTACTTTGGCCGAATTTTGGATGAGGTTGATCAACTCTTGCAGAATGTAGATGACGAACTGATCCAGCCTGCTTCGCAACACTTTGCTCATGTACGCGAGGGTGATGCACGCCTCGCGGATCACTTGCGACCGGAGCTCCTTCAGGATATCGAGGAACGCGATCGAAAGATCCTTCAGCTGCTGCGTAAATGCCGGGGAACCCTGCACATTGATCATCAGCAGTGAGCGGATTTTCTTCAACGCGTCCACCCGTTTCTCCCAATCCACGTTCTTGTCACCGATGAGCGTGTTGATCGATTTCATGTGCTCGTCCATGTCGCGCTGGGAGAAGATCGTCAGCTGTGGTACATTCTCAAACGAAGCCTCGAACACCTCGTGGGACACGGCACCCGCTGCTAGCAGCAGATCACCCGAGCCGGCCGTCTGCGTTTCGAAAAGTGGCTTCCGTGGTGTGGCCGATGGTGTACGCTTCACCAACCGCGTTGGCCGCTCGACGACCGCGGCTCGGTCCAGCTCATCGTGTCCGCCGCCGCTGGCTGCCTGCAGTGCCGACGGCAGCAACAGCCCATCATTCCGTGTCTCATCAAACTTCTGCTCGAGAATGGCCGCCTTGGTCGACGGTACGTCACGCTTCTTCAGATCGACGCGCAACTTTTCGCCGACATGCTTATATATCTCGACCAGCGTCTGAATTGCGGCATCACGCACCGTTGGCGCTGGGTCCCCGAGCAGACTCACGATCGGTGGGATGTACATCTTCACCGACAGGGACTGTGTGCCGTACTCGTTCAGCGTGCTGACGATCGTCTGCAAAAACTCTTCCCGCACCTTAGCATTCTTGTGCTTAAAGCAGACGCTCAGCTTATCCAGCAGCGACTGTGGGGCTACGACTCGGCACTCCATCAGCTTGTGCAGCAGCAGCTGTGCCTTCTCTCGCACCGTATCGCGACTGTCGCCGAGCCGGTCAATCACATGCGGCAGGATGGTCGAAGTGTACGCATTAAAGTCTTGACCCAGGCGAACGATCAGCTCCGTGAACGCTTCCAGGGCGCGCTGTGCGATCTGTAATCGAGAAAAGGGAAAGGAAACGCTCCGTTATCAATCTTGATTCAATGATAATTAAAATTTACACTCATGCGCAAGGTGTCAGCGGCAGATTTCTACATTTTGTCTCATTTGTTTCACGCCTAAATGCCCTTAATTGGTCCCGAATTGGAAAGAGGTTCAAATAGGGGGAAGACGAACCCCACTTTTAACCCTGTTGCGACAGTTGATCTTGGGCATGAACCTCATTTATCTGCCTGTCATGTTAATAAAGATAAAGCAGTTTTACATTTCTGTAACACTACTTTAAGGCTAGTGTGCTTTAGATAACAAAAACATGACTTCTATCGTGGTGGACTAGGTGTCACGACTCACAGCTGATAATGAATTGAGATTCCGATTGGATTGCTAAGCCCATCAGCAATGTACGCGATTTTACAATTGAAATCCCAAAGAAAAAAAGTAACTTTGGTGTGCGAAAGGAACTCGGAATCAACTTGGTCTGTGATTAAAACTTTCTCTCATTTTCACCGAAAAATTGTTCACTTTACGGTGCCAACGTGGGATAAGTGGGAAGCGCGCAAAAAGGTTATTACGGACAATTTAGGTGTGCGCAGCACCAAACAGTGACAGCCATTTGTTACATCTTGACCACCACCGAAATTTCGTACTTTCAGCGAAAGTATCTTCTCCATTGCGCATCTTCATTTAATCAAAGCCACAAGAAAACCGACGAGTGTACAATGAAGAAGAACCGCTTAAATAAGTCTCAGTGCGCCGAGGGAGGGCACACGTTTAAAGACACAACCGACCATTTGGTTCAATTGAACCAATTCGAGTTGGACGGCCATAAAACATTGCGCGCACACTACGCCACATTGCACTGCCGCGGGTCGGGAATTCAGCAGATAGGAATAGTGTTGATAGCCAGCGGAATCTCTAATCTTCCATCCAGCCACTTTTCCCCGGACCTTTCGTTTGGTTTGATTTAGACAAAAACCATGATCCACCACCCTGCGTGAGGTTGGTGCAAAATATCATAAAACATCAAACCGTGCAGGGTCGGTGAGGATCGTCGTTACACCGTCGCCGATGCGCTCGGGATGTGCGATCGATGACCCGCGACCATTGGCGCTGCCGTGAGCGCAACGCTACCAACCAACGATCTTCGATCTTTCTTGTGGCTAAGGGGTTGGGCATCGTTCACACGTGACGAAAATGGTTTTTTAGGTTGCGGGCGTGGAACGACGAGAACCTAGACGTCCCGGGTATTGTGCAATGAAGAAGACGACACTCCTCTGTTGGGCCAAAACTCGACAAGCTGTGAATCAAAACTGATTCTTTTGTTGTCAATAAGAATCTAAATACATCACTATCAAGAAAATGTTCCGTTCTATTGCTGGAACCGGCGGTCTCCCCCAACTGCTGCAACGAATTCAACCGGATCAATCGGAAACATGTGCCGCCCGGGCGACAATAATGATAAATTTTGATACGCTTCTCTCGTTGATGACTCGCGCTGAGGCCGTCCAAAACAAAAACAAACATCAAAAGTAACCCTGGCTAACATTGCCATGCGCAATCGCTGAACCTTTCCTTGTGCTGTTATCGCGGACAATGCCGGACCCGTTGTATTCTAGATAACTTATCAAGGACGGACAACAAGACGAAATTGAACCTCCGGAATGTCTGCCCGAAAATAGTGACGAATCATAACCTTCCATCTAAGGTTTGTTATCTAACTTCTAAGAAAATTAGTACACCATAACGTCAGCGGACCCGCAACAGCTCTGTGGTAAATGGTGAACACAAAATCGAATGAACCACTTTACCAACTTCGCGCCCACATGAAGGACGGGAGAACGCGTTACTTGTTGTCACTTGAAAACTGATTCGATTAAGTAACTTGTCCATCGATGAAGGCCGACCAATCTCCCGACAGACGATAAGTGACACAGCGCACCAAAATGACCAAAATGTATTACCTTTTTTCCAAGCTCTCCAGAGCAACGATGCTCACATTGACTTAAATTTCAGCGTTAGCCCTGTTTTCGGGAGCTTTTGGCTGCTGGAGAGGTAAATAGAGTAAATAGAGGATTTTTGCCATACTGACGTTAGCAAATCGCAGCAATCCAAGTCTGAAATCACGCCTTGCGACTACGCAGTTACATCTTCTTCGCTGCACAGAGAGAGCCCGTACGAAAAGCGATAATACAAAACGTGGCAAAAACAGTAACATCGTCGTCCACTACTACGTTGAAGTCATCACAGTTCGTGTTTCCAGCGGTCAGAAGAAAAGAATATGTTTGCACAACGTCCGCGCATTGGAAGACGCAGAGGTAAATAAAGATGCAGTTAATCGCTCCCACCCTCACCAATGGTTTGGTCATAAAATTCGATACGTCGCCGTTGACCTCAGCTGCCGCAAACGATATGCCAAAGGCTTCATTATACACGTGTCCTACAAAAAAAGTGCACCGTAGCTCTTATTTCAACTTCATTCATCTATTACGCTGCACCATTCCCTCCACACAGTTGGCCACTTTGCAAGGAGGGTTTATTAATCCTTCGCTGCTAGTGTACGTGCGGTCAAGGGAGGTTCACCGTCCTATTCCGAATCTCAAAGGTTAAAGGAATGTAAAATCTTCGATGCAGGTGTAGCGTACTGAGAGACATGGAACAAATCTCAGTGGTTTTGAACCAACTCCATATGTCGGGGAGGGGGCGAAGGTGATCAATGACGGTCTCCTCTGGACGCCACGGAGCCAAAGCTTTCTGTAAAGTAGCAGGCGGAGTACGGTTTAGTGTGGGTAGGCTAAAAGCGGAAAGTGGCCCCCACACCACACCGTTTGTCAGGCAAGGTTCTTACCGGTCGCTACTACTTCCCTCGCCTGCTCTTTCCAACACACGAGGAGCTGCGTAATCGTCACCTGCCGCAAGAGAGAGAGAGGGAGAGGGTACCAGAGCTCCAGGGACACAGACCGTGTCTCGCCTTTTTTTGGCGTCATCGCCGTTGCCATAATCGTCACTGGACTAACTTCACCACACACGACCGACACGTAAAAGGTGCGCAGTTCATTAAAATGTTTCTCATTTTTCTTTGTCAAACCAGCACACCACACTGGGCACCACCGTGTGTTAGCGTGTGACGACAGTCTCTGTGGAGAAACCTCCACAAAATGATCGAACCGACGCACGGATCGAACCCGATTTGGATCGAACTGTCGCTCACCCCTCCATTAACTTTGCGCAGAGGAGGTGGGTAAAAATGTCCCCCACATGGTGGGACATGGGGGGACTAGGAGCGGAAACAGGAAGAGACAGTGTCATAAAGCAACCTACCTTATGGTGACTTCCGGTCATCCACGGAATGAGCCCATCGATGAGCAGGCCGAGGTCTGTGCATTCGATGGAATTTTCCGAATCGCTCAGATACAGCACCAGATCCTCGGCCAGCTGGGCCTTCACGCGCATGTCTGCCTTTGCCATCTGCGTGACGTATCCGTCAATGTCTGTTGGCTTCTGGTACGCCATGGTGTGTGTCCTTTCCGCTTTGCTCGAGATCCTTTTGTTTGGCCAGCCACCACACGTACGGCCCTTGGCTTAAAAGAGCACCGATTTTCTACGGAATTGTTTGATTGATCGTGTCGGGTTAATCTCCCAAACTTACTTGCACCACCCACACAACAGCAGGAGGGAGGCCTCGCCGTTGCAGGCGTTCTCCCGTTCACTGCGTTTCACTTGCTGCTAACTTAGTCGATCCAATGGAATTCCAACAGTTTTTTTATGGGATCGCGTCGTAGTAGCCTTCAATTTTTTGCTCCAAGAATTCTTCACTTACACCTTTATTTTCTCGCAATTTTTCACTTTTTTCGTCGTCTTCGTTTCGCTAATGAATACATTGATGGGTTTGCATACCTTCAACCTGCCGTCCAACGGCCTTTTATTGATGAAACAACACCAAACAATCAAACACACACACCTCGGAAAGCACTTTTGCGACAAGATCTTCTTCCTATTTTTTTTTGCACACTCAGCAGTCGTCGGTATTTATTTTGTTGCAAATTATCACCACACATATATATCTGGGGCTTGTCATCAACTCATTCAACCCTCACTAGCCCGCTGTTTCACCTTGCTCTTTCCCTTTCTGCGGCACAAAACCAACGCGAAGGAGAGCTATTTCTCCTAAACGGAATTTTTGGAACGATTCGTCCCGAAACACTAACACTAGAGATGATGCGCTCCGGTCACTGTAAACACTTCGGCACACCATTCGAACAGGAAGTAGTGACGGGAAACAACTTTACCCACTTTTACAATCGTACAGATAAACATGCGGTCACTGTGAAGAGATTATATATGCATAAATTACTGGAAATGTACACTAAACGTATAATAGGAACTAATTTTACGTGGATGCATTTGTTGTCCAAAGAACTAGTATAAATGTTTTATAATATACCTTAACTAACCAATGAACTCTCGTTATTTTGTACACAATAGTTGAGCTTTTTCCCGTTGGACATTGCTATAGGACTGTTTAATGTTTGATTTGCGTGCTAATTAAAAAAAACACTTGTCTGGAAACATGATGTCTGTGCGACGTGTGTAATAACTGGGCAACTATTCAATTGTGTTGTTGTGGTGTGGTCTGGAGCTAGTTAAGGAACTAACAATTCTTTAAGAACAAAACAAGCGCAGTTAAAGTGTGTCCATAGTCCACATGGTTGAATATTGATAGGTATCTTTCATGTCCAATTTACAAACATTTACACTTTTGAAGTGTAAAATTCCTACTTCCTTTCCACATTCTTTCTCTAGAAGTTCTCCGACTATAACCAATAATTGGAACACACCAATAACCTACTTGTGCAATGGCTTAGACACTCGAGATGGGGCAGTTTAGGTTTTGGCAGAGATCCCACTTCAAATTACCCATCTTTTGGGTATGCTTTTTTAGTCCGTTATACAATCTCTAGCAGGATTTTCCACATTATCCAGCTTAGATCGATCTGGACAGCGGACTGCATTGTTGTAGAATTTTGCATATTATGTCATTCTCAACAGATTTACACAAAATGATATATAATAGCTAGCTCCCTTGCCAGACCTGTGTTTCAAGTGCTTAATGAAGCGATATTAAAACCACACTGTAATGGACATTGCGTCATAAATTAAACAGCAATCAAGGTGAGCAAAAAAACGAAGAACATTAGACACCATTTAACCTATGGTTCGACCATTCGGCCATAAACTTTCGAGCGCGGGATCTGCACATCGTAGACATACAGCATACAGTAAAAAATCGAACATCCCCATCATCATCTACCGGTCGCTTCCAACCCGGACGGTTGCAATTGAAGTTGATAATTACGCGACACCTCCGTTAGTGTCGTCTCACCTTCGTCGTTTAGTGAACGATTCGATCATAACGTTGTCAACATTTTGTTCAACCCATCAACCCCCTCCGATCATATCAATGTCCGCCCAAATCGTGCCAAAGTGGCAAACACACGTCGTGACATTGCTGCTGGTGCGTGGTTCGGCACTTTTTTTTGTCAATCTTCCGAAATGATCTAATCGTTCGAAATAAATATTTACATTTCGATTACGCATCGCACAGCTTGGAGGGATGGCCCCCGAGTGTGGCAGCAGTATGCTTAAAGTCACACAACCTTGTCAAACCAGTAGTGCTTCAAAACAGTGTCAGAGTGTGCGTGTGGCGTTGTTCTCGAGAGACTTCAGGCAATCAGTATTCTTGTTCGCTATCAATTTTTGGTTCCAAAAAGGACATTCTTGTGAGCGTTAGCGATAGTGGCAGAACACCCACATCCATCCTGATGTACAAAATACCTAGATTAGATATTCCGGGGTATTACGTAGTCTCCCACGGCAGCAGCAAATAACATCTACCGTCAACGCATTTGCAAGGGCAGAGCGCTACATAACAAACATCGAATGCGGTCGTGTGTGGGGCAAATTTCTTCCTTGGGACACCTACCCACCCCCTTTCTTCGAATTCGCAATCGCTACGCGAGCACTTGGGGTGGTGTCGAGGGGGGAGGGTGGCCTTTGGGCGTGCTGGTATGTGTTAGTGCAACCGTGCTCCATTTAATGCCCGTTGGGGCGCACTGGCTGCATACGGTTGCCTACTCACGAACATCATTTCTCGCACGCACGCACTGTGCAAAAAAGCTAACTGACTGACAGGAAGCAATAAGGGTGAGCTAGTGCGGGTGAGCAGGCAATTTGCACACAATGTTAGGTTTGTCCTATGTTGCTGTTACATTTAGCCGTCATCACTGAGACTAATAATTTTATGTGTGCTATGCTCTAACTTCCAATGGGCAAATGTTCTGCTTAACTTTCGCTATTTCTCAAGAGATGCCCAATTCCGGTTCCGAATTCCAGTCTGTGTTTCGCCCAATAACGCTAAAATAATCACATTTTACCGCGTATACTTCCAGCTTAATTCGCATCGACATTCGCCATTCTCACCATTTTACAAGGACGCATGGCTCTTTCCACAGATAAGGAGACTAAAAAGAACTGAAATGAAAATAACACTCTCTACAGTTGTTGAGACCGAAGCATTAGTACGAATTCACCAGCAACTAACTAGTAAGAGAGTTAAAAGTTGGTCATTCGGTTCAGCGCGACGACGCTCGCTTGTTACTTTCGAACCATGGGGGAAAACAAGAAAACAACAGCGACTCATAATCCCCCGGCAGGCCAACTGGTGTCAGAGGCCTGAGTTTCTTCAAACAGCTCTCTTTGGACACAACCTGCAGGCAACTCTTCGGACACAGTAACCCGGATGGACATGATGTTTTTTTTTCTGGTGGGAATTGGACCCACCATCTTGATTGGACGAAATTTCACTCTATTTCTTCTGTCTCCATTGTGCAGCTACTTTGATGTGTACTTTCGGTTGTTTAGTCGTCATCATCTACACCACTCACATTCTCCCTTCGATATGGGGGTGTACATGGGATGTGGGAAGGAAATCATTTCTTCAACACGATTACGGAAGATTTCGGGAGTATGGCAGCACCTCCTCACATTGGTATCACGCTTTTCGGCAGCAGCACAATACACAACCATAGACCAAAACGATTGTTGCAAAATTTGGAAATGCAGCGGTAGCAAATAGCTCGGAAACACCGGGCCAACAATACATCCGTTCGACCAATACTTATACGCATACACAAACACTCACACACATCTAAACGCACACACGCGAGTCCGCATTGGAAAAAATCACGCAACTAAAAATCTTCCCACACGGTGAAGAGGCTTTTCACTAAACAACGAAGCTGCCAGCAACTGACTGTTGTATAGCGATAGGGAAAAGATTCTTTCATGGATTGTTTCACGAAAACACACTAAAGCGAACGGGATGGTACATTCAGATACGAAATGGTACCACATTTCCTTCGCAGCTGCATATGTAACCGAAACTGGCTACGGATCATTGTTTCCAGAAAATCTTCTTGCCTGAAACCCATTTCTATTTGCAGTGCACAAAAAGTAATTTTGTAAAAAAAATGTCCAAAATTTCGCCACTTTATATACATATACACACACACACACACGCGCGCTCTTCTTCCTCTGGATGAATGAAAGAACTTGTTGGCGTTGACCGTCGTCACTTCTTCCGCCATCTCAATTTCTACCGACACGGGTGCGACCCTTCCATTCAACTGTGTTTCCTTTCCATGCGCTGTTAGCACGGTTATACACGATCCAATAACGACCGAAACTTACATTTTACGGTTTTCACTTGTTTAACCGTTCCGGAACCAGCCGATTGACAACATTTTGCCAATCAAATCAACCTTTTTCTTTCTTCACAGCTATTGCAGACCTCTCGCGACACACGAACAACACACGGGCTATGCGCTAGTTTTCGAGTTTCCGTCGCTGCTTGCTCCGTGTGTACGCAGCATTCCCTTGCGCTGTACGGGTGTGTGCGTGTGCCGTTGATGGCGTGGAGTCGGGTTCTTTATCGCTTGCGAGAGGCTGTTGTCTGTTCCGAACGTTCTTTTGTCATGTTTGTTTATTGTCTCGGTGTTGTAAAGGTAATGTGACTATATTTTAGTAAAGAATATGTGTGCTTCCCATTATTAATATTCAATGGAACGTTTTGTACAATGCATGCTGCAAATAAATTGATTTTTGAATGAATAATTTTCTGAACCATCAGCTTTCAAATTTCGTGAAACCCAACTAACAGATTGTGCAATAATTGGAATGTTTACCAAACGGGTTTCGGACTATTTCGGCGTTTACTTTCTTTCACACACATTTAATTATTGCGGAAAGAATAGCTGGTTTACGCTTTGCTGGGAGAATTTTCTATCAAATTCATTATTTTAATATCAATGTCGCGTTTAGTGAGAAATAATTCGTGTCACAAAAGCATCCGATTGCAGCAGTTTTTAGACTGCTGAGGATGAGGTTCGTTGATTGGGAATCGTGCTTTCAGTCAAAAAGAAAAACGACGGCGGCCTCTTTCTTCTTTCGCTACAGACGATAATGATAACGAGAATATCCTAAAACTGATTCGTGCAGCGTGTTATTAATCGTTATAATAGAAACTTTGTTTCCAAATTCCTTCTCGTATCGAGTGTATGTGTGGCAGGATAAGGGGAGTGTTTGCTTTAAGGGATATTAAAGCGTGCATAAACAAAACGTAGTGCGTCGTGCCGCAAAGGGATTGCTTGCATTAGAGGAGAAGGCGGTGGTGAAAGGTACAAGAAAGAAAGTCATGTATCCGGATCGCCGACTGTACTTTGTGGTGCTGTACGTATTCGCGATTCAGCTCCGGTTGTCCATAGGTGGTAATCCACGGGATAGCGCCCAAGTCAGTGCCCGGAACGCACCGAACAATGGCACCAATAGCGGTAGTGCGAGAAACAGTAGCACCAACAGTAAGTGTCGCTCTAACGCACCTCGTGACATAGCAACGGGTGTATTCTTAAACCTTTTTTTATACTTCGCTTCCAGCAGTTGCCTGTCGGGAGGATGTGCTCGATCAGTGTCCCCCGAATGCATCATGTGATAGGGGTCAGTGTGTTTGTCTTTTCGGCTATAAGCTGAACCCCGCTTATCTCGGGAAGAATGCTACCAACAGCTTGTCACCTACGTCAGTTCCGAGTACCAATGTTGCCTACACCACGTACTGTCTGCCGGATGATACTGGCGCAAAGGCAACTTCCTTGCACGGAGGACTCAGCAGTGATAACAGCAAACCACCGGGAGAAGACGGTATTACGAAAGGAGACGGTGGAAATACGGGACAGCTTCCTTTGCGGGAACCGGTTGAAGTGCATCACATCCTGGGTGGTGTGCTGATTCCGCTCGCCTTTGTGGTGATACTGGTTGGCAGCGCAGTGCTAGCTAAACGTACGGATCTCTGGTCTCGACTGCGGCAACGGTTTATCGCGCACCGAAATCGCCACCGACGGCGGCCGGCATACGAAGACGTGGTGCTAGGTAATGATTCCGATGATCCGCCTTTGATCTAAAACGAAAGCAACCGAACCCAACCAGAATCTTATCTTCTTTTTCTTCTCTGTCCTATCTTTCCCCTGCCCCGCATATCCCCGTTCGCACCTGCTAGTCACTCCGTCAGTAGAGCACCACCGTTGAGATCGTATTTCGGTGCAAGCATGTAAATCTAGAGTGTAGCTGCTGATCAATGTGCTTGTTGGTATTTTCTGCTTAGAGTAGATCTCTGTTTCTATCCTCAAAAATTAACAGACTCCTATCTTCCATGCCCGATATCCCTGTTAAGGCGTTCCGATAAGCAATCCGACCTGTTAACGTGCATACTTAGTCTCATAATCATCAAACGTAACCGAAATCTCTCTCTCTCTCTTTCTCTCTTACTCTCTATTCTCTTCTTTCTCTGTTCCAAAATATTCCTTTTCGTTACTAACAACCCTAACCAACCAACCAACCAATCATCCAAAACAACGACCGACAACGACGATTGTGCAGTAGGCTTTGAGCCACAGACGGGCAGGCTTTGAGAACGCCAAAGAGAACTTTACCATGTGGAGGGGTGTGAGTTTAAATAGATGTGCTTGTTTGATACCGCCCTTCGAACGCGAACTTCCTCCAACCTACGTTCCTTACCGAGCAGAGCGTTCCATACGCCGGTAGTGTACGAAGAAATAAGTCTTAAGTCAAAATTAGTAAGCAACAAAGCATCCAAATCGATCAAGCAGAAAATATCGTAAGATAACTAGAGAGGGAAAAGGGTACGTTGATACGGTGGTTTGTTAAGACATTCACAGAAGGCTGGTATGATACAATCATGCCAAACATTCCGTATTCTTTTTCAAGCGAACTAGAACTTAAGACACACTTTTGAGGATTACGAGCGATTTCGCTACATAAAGCACAAAACAAATGCCTCAAGCGAAATAAGGAAGCGTTTTGAATACAAAAATACACTTTCAGCCACTACACACCAAAAAGAAAAAGGGACTGCGCAAAGAAGGGTGCGAAGAAATCGTAAGAATTTAGGTATTAAAACGATCAAACATTATTAAAGATCGAACTTGTGCTGAGGGACTAGTTTCAACTTAGCCCGATCGGTATCTAAGTCTGACTTCCGGCATCCATTGAAGGAGTCATATGAAACAGAGATTTTTTTTCCTTCCAGGAGAACATTAAATAACATAATACAATAATATAGGACATAGGTGAAAAGGGTCGTCGTACGTGGATGAGGATCTAGTTGTGTAAGTTTTCGTACATAGGTTCCTTTTAACAGCGTTACATACATACAAAGCTATCAGCATAAGATTAGGATGAAGGAGTGGAGTGTACAGTATGAAAACATAGAAACAGATCTACTAAAAATGCATTTCAGAGGAAGCATATCACTGTATTTGGGGGGAAAGGATTCGTAAAAAAAAAAGATAGGAATGGGAGGAATTGTATTAGCAACAACGTTAGGATGAACATCATTTCTAGTAACCAGCTATCACGGTTTCTTCCTTTCCCCTGGCGCATTTCCATATCATTATAGCATTATCTTATTTTACCTTTTCTTGTGTCTCCATCTACTTGTCCATTGCATTGAGCCATAATTTTCGTCATACCAAAAATATGTATTCTGTGATAAATTTCAATAAATGTCTATATTTTTAAGAAGGTAAACTTAACGCTATGTTAGCTGTTTCGATTGTTTTCCGGTGACGTTTTCGGAGTGTAAGCATTGGGCAACGGCAGAAAGTTGATTTTAAGGTTGCTTCTATTGTCTACTCAATTTGTTTCGAAGCTTCCGTTGCTCGTGTAAGTATTCTACGCCGTTCGAGGTTTTTGTCGGGTAAATGCACCTCGAACGATTTGAAATGATCGAGTATGTTTTGGACTAGAGGTTCCTTCATGCTGTAATACTCTGCTATCTTCGCTGAGGTCCACTGCTGCGGATCGGTCTGGTGATTTGCAATAAATTGCACAGCTTGTCGCAGCGTGCAACGACCCTTGGTGACTGTACGTGGTTCCAGATGCCCAAATTCGTACTCATCTACGGTAGAACGATTTATTGGAAGAGCTTTATCTGCATCTTGCAATTGCACAGCTTTCGGGTCAATCTGGAAAAGATCAAGCGAACAGGTGTTACACAGTGCCCGAAGATCCGCGTTTTGCTCTCAATTTCATCATACCGCTACATCTTTCGAGGTAACATAGACTTGGCGCAAATTTTCATCTAATCGCAAATTCTTACGACTCTGTTCTTCCACAACATCCGGATGCTCTGCAACATACGAAACATATTCCATTTAGAGTTAGTTTGCAGAGAAGGTCATATGTTGTCCTTACCTCTCAGCACACGCTCGAGATCTTTCAGATTCGACTCGTACTTTGGTGCCGGTTTGGGTTTCGTTTGCGATATCACTTTCTGTGCTCGATTTTCAACATTAAAGCGTTGCGCCTGACGTCCGACAACGGACATTACTTTACCCATCTTTGCCAAAAATTACAGGACATCAAATTTTCTGTTTAATATCGGCAGATTGCGTAAACACACACCGCTTTGACAATCCGATGAAAACTGAGCTTTGACATTTTGTTTGTTGGCCGCGGTTTGTTTATAGGCGGAATTTAAATAAAATTATGCTAACGTTGGTCGATTGTAGTACCCATTGTTTAAAGGATTATATTTTAAAGCCTGATTCAGTTCATTATCGTATTTCCTGCAAGAATATGATTTGAAATTTGCTGGAATCGTATGAACATTGACGCGTACCTCCGATATTGCATATCATTTTCACCGGGCAGCTATCAGATCAATAAAAAATCAAAGGAAAAACAAACAGCCGCAAGATGGTACGTACAGCAGCTACCGCTATCTTAAAACGATTGTTATCGGTTAGTACAATTGAACTTGTTACATTTCAGTACTCTCTACTGCACAAGGAAGAGGCAGCACACGAAGAAAGCATTTGGTCCTGCGCTTGGGGTCGTATAAAGGTACGCCCAGAAGGTGCCGACGACGAAAACGATGACAACTCACGGGATTCAACCGCAAGCAAAAAGGACACGGGCGGTGAATATAGAGATTTTATCGTTACCGGCGGCGTGGACGACACGGTTAAGATTTGGGATGTACACCAAGACCGCAGCAAATTCAAGCTTCGGAATACCTTCAGCGGCCACTCGCTCGGTGTCGTTTCGGTGGACGTAAGCACTAGTGGCGAAGGTGGGTGTAACGTTACCCATTCGATAAAAGGTTCCATGAGTTCAAACGTTGTGATGTTTTCTTTACAGTAATCGCTAGCAGTTCCCTGGATTCAAGTCTGTGCATATGGAAAGCGGAAACAGGTCAGCTTATGAACCAAATATCACTCGGACCGGTCGACTTGTGGACCGTTGCATTTTCCCCGTGCGATAAGTACATCATATCTGGTTCGCATGAGGGAAAAATTTCTCTCTACAGCGTGGAAACAGGCAAACCGGAACAGGTGTTAGATCCACAGAACGGCAAATTTACGCTTAGCATTGCATGCGTACGTATTTCGCTCTACAAATGCACAAACCGTCTTCCAACGATAACAGTTTAACCATAATTCTTCTACAGAGCCCCGATGGTAAGTACATCGCGAGTGGAGCCATCGATGGAATCATCAATATTTTCGATGTAGCTGCCGGAAAGGTCGCTCAAACGCTCGAAGGACATGCGATGTCCGTGCGCAGTTTGTGCTTTTCTCCCGATTCCCAAATGCTATTGACGGCTTCCGACGATGGACATATGAAGCTGTACGATGTGGCACATTCCGATGTAGTTGGCACACTTTCCGGACACGCGTCGTGGGTATTATCGGTGTCTTTTTCCGGCGATGGGAAAAAGTTTGCTTCGTCTTCCAGTGATAAGACAGTTAAAATTTGGAATGTCGCCGAGCGTCAGTGCTTGCATACGTTCACGGAGCATGTCGATCAGGTGTGGGGCGTTCGATACAGCCCAGACAGTACAAATGTAATTTCCGTGTCGGAAGATAAATGCATAAATATGTACGATTGCCCACCCAATGTTGTATAAAACCAATAAATTCTATTCCTTTTCCGATTTGGCTTTTAACGATAATCTACTTTGATTTAGTTGGTTTCCGGATCGATAAGCCATCCGATAACTTCATATAATTTTGAAGAGGGTACAGTACATACGTGACATATTTTTGTTTTCGATTTACCAATTTAAGTGAATGGGACCGCAGAATAATTCATGTCGGGGAAGAAACAATCAAGATTTCCGTTCAAATAATGCGAAATTCGTTTACTAAATCGAAAGAAAAAATACAAGCCCGATAAAATACCGACGCTAAAGCTCCACCAACTTTTGGGTGGCTGTCCTGACCTACATGGAAAGCGCCCAAATTGGCTGCCAAGTGGCAATATTCATTTCTTCAGATATTTAATACTAAAGAATGCATTAGAACCCGCAACCTCATGCATAAATCAATCTTGTTCGCACTTCATTAATACCCTCGTCTAAACCGATAAAGAAGAACCGAAAGGAAGCTGATCTGTTTTGCGTTCGTGCTTTCGCTTTCTACTCTCTCTAAGGCGTTTTTTTTTCGTTTCCGTTCAACAAATACAACCCCGAAAGTCTGCGAATGTTCCGAATTTTCTCATGCATTTCTGTGATTCAGTAATGGGAAATAAAATTAATAACAGTGGTCTCCATTTCGTCCCAAAATACGGTTTCGGACAAAAAGGTTCGAATGGGGAATGGGCAAAGTTCTCCCCAATGTCCCGAGGGTTCGGTTCGAATTCCATATCGAAACCGAAATCATTCGCGGGGAAAGAACGATGCCATGTAATGTTTGTCTCCGCAATGGAATTACACTTCATAGGCCACTGATTTCTTCCTTCGAGACCATTTCACATTTGATCTCCTCTTTGGCCTTCCCCTTTGGTGTCCAGTTCTTCGCAAGGTTCAGTGACACTGGACCTCCAGTCCCAAAAATCCCAAGTCGGACAAAAAAAGGGAAGGTCAGCAAGTATGTGCTAATATTATGCAGCCCGTTTCCGGTCCCGTCGCCAGGGCGATCGAAAGTGGAAGAGGATGTCAGTAATGATGTAAACTTGCGCAGAAGGTCGTGCAAAGAACAAAACGGTAAGAATCAAACCAAGTGGAGAGCGGATATAGTTTAACAGAAATGTGTGTTACACCGGGCACCACGTGGGGGTAAATCAGAATCAATAAACACTGACGAGTGTTGTTGAAAATCTTCATTGTGCCAAACATATCTTAACTGGTGTGTTCTGAAATGGAGACAGAAATGCGCTTCGCATGGTGTACCCATCCATAATGTTGTCTATGTCTTTTACCCAGCCATTATTAAATGCACGCTATGCTACTTCGATTGCCTCAAGCGCATTCGAAGCTGCACGACGATGGCTTTGTTTTTGTTTACAGCCCGTATGCGCTGCACAACCACAAACGGCACACTTCGATCGCTTGCGATGACTAATTCCTCTCCAAGACCAAGCCCCCCGAGACCAAGACCCCCGGTCCCGTGTGCGACGGTTTGCGATTCAAAGCTACAACGGTTAATTGCGTAGCGTGTGCACCGCACATGGCAATGTACGGGGTGGGGGGATGTGTTTGGTTTGGGTTTGTGTAGCCCTTCCGAAAACATCAGGGCTTTTTGTTCGCACACAAGCGCCTTCTTTGTTTCCCGTTCTTATCCCCACCATGAAATGGTTCCCGATCCAATCTGCATTGGAGGCTGATGTCGCTCATAAATATGCTGGGACACAGTGCAATAAAACACATGCCGGATTGATTCGAATTGCAAAAGAGTTTGATCGGACATCGGGACCATGCTCCATGTCCACTTCAGATAATTACGTGCAACGAGAGTTCGATTTGACCGTTGGAAAACCAATTGCATCTAGCTCTGAAGACAAGTTGTGTGGGCATGAGTACGGTTTAGCCTCTGGTGCTAGGAAACGCAGTTCCTACACAGCATATCGGTTTTCCGGACAGTAGTGACATTAATCAATTCTTGTTGTTGAAGAATGGTATCCCGTAATGGATATTCGAAATTCCATGTTTGCGTATTAAAGTTTTACCCTTCATGTTTAATATTTTTACGGCTGGAAGATTCAATATTGCTCCAATTTGTTCAACAAACTGGCAAGTCGACATAAAACCCGTTTATGTCGACTTTAGGCCGGTGTTGTTTACGTTGCTATCCGAAGTAGTGTGGGTAATCCAGCACGATATTGTGAGTGTGTGCAAGTGAAACCTCTCTCTTTCTCTCTTTATTTCGCGTACGCTTCTACTCCATTTCATTCCATTCATCGCGCTACGTCATTCATCTCTTTTGCACATACGCATTCCTCCCATTCAATAAGCGTTGGATGGTTCTGTCTCTGTTACACGTGGTTCGTGGAACATAGGTGCGATGCACACTTCACGCTTCAATGTCGAACTCGGCTCAATTTGGATCAATTTGTACATTTTCATTTCATCAATCTTCTTGGTTGGCACACTCGATAAAAGAGCGTAGTTTTGAAGACACCAATGAAGTAGTAAAACTCTTTTGCAACTTCGAAAAACTTCCTTTCAACACCTATATTACTGCAGAAAGAGCACAAATGTGCAACTCACGCATTGACACTGCCCGTGTGTAGTGTGCCATCGCTATGTTCGGGAGCTTTTCGAAATTTCCACGGAGCAGTTCCGAAGCGGGCACGAAGCAAACGATTGTCGAGGTTATGGGCCGGATAATCGCCGGACTGCAGAATTGTTCGGCCTATGAAAGTGTGTGAAAGGAACGAGGCAGAGGCAGTGCGGAGTGGGATAAACCTAACCAGATAAAGGCTCGACTGTAGGTTTTTACCGTCATCATCTTTTTTTTTATCGACAAGGGCCTGCCATTTCTGGCTTTCTTTGAATTTATTTACCTGTGCTTACCCGGATAGTAAGTCCTGCGTACGGAGGTTTGGTGTGGATGGGATTTTGGACCGGCGCCAATACCCTCCATGAAGAATAGCGCGTTCAACATTTTTACACCACACTTTTACTACAAACAAAACTTTTGCATCTGCCAACTGCGGTCGTTGTTTTAAACAAACCCTAATTTTTTTAACAGCTGACGAAACTATCAGATTTGTTGGGATTAACATGGATTTACCAACCGGTACGTGAAGTTCATTCGCGATACCATTTCGAGTAGGTAAAAGTTAGTGGTCGATAGAACTAAACCGGTAGAAACATTTTACCTACTGATTTCGCGATACCTACCAATGTACGAAAGGGATAGGTATAAAACTTACCAAGAGCCGCTCAGTATGTGGAGTTAGCCGGCATGAAACTGCGGGGTAAAAATTGTTCCTTGGGTTTTTATGCTCGCGCATTGGAGCCGTCGGGTGTTGGCGGAGCTATGTAGTGTGGCGGGAGGAAAGTGACGAAGGTACAGGGGGTGAACAACCAAGCAAGCCGCTAGAGTGAACGCTTCCATGGCGCTTACAAACAGTCGTTGTTTCGCGTTTTCCCATGCTTGTTGGTCTGGGCTTGACCGTCCCGTGTTATCGTCAGTTCAGGGCTTGCGTACATTTCATGAAATACGCGTACCATTCCGCGCTGTGTGCGGTGTGCTGCCGTGTTTTGTCAGGAGACTTCAACTGAGTCAACGAAGTTGCAACGAACATCCGCATCCAGTCAAGCCAAAGCTGAACAAAAAAAAAAAACAACAACAGGGTAATGGCCGTTTCCGGTGGAAACATTCTTTCTTAGCCCGTGATGTAGCTGTTGCGTCAGTTCGCTTTGATTGATCGAGATCGAGCGTGCTTTGTGGTCAAATTAAGCCGCAAAAGAACATTGCTCCCTTCTGTGTGTATATTTGTGCTCGCGTGCGCGTGTGTGTGAAACGTTGGAAGATCGGCGTCAGTTTTCAATTCCAGTGCTGGGGGCGCGTAATGTGATAGGAAACGAAGAACCCAACCGAACGGCAGATCAAGTGGAACCGCAGCAGAAGAAGTTGTTGGGCGTCACTGCGAAGCTAGAAGTGATTCGATCACCGATGAACTTTAAGTTTCAGAATGTTGAAACGCAGGATCCACAGTATATCTAGAACGTTTTGTTAAATTTATTTATATTTTCTATGGTGATCGTATCCTTCGCTGGCACCAATACTGAATAGCTTGTTATATGATTCGTTAGTCAGCTTAAATGTGTGGGATATTGTGGTGCCATTTTGGACAATTAAGTAGTATTTTACAAAACATATATGGTCATTGACTAATAAAAGACAGAAAGTGATGGCCTGGACACGGGAGTAGACTTGTTTTAACATTGTGCCACACAACCCGTGTGAGATCACGTTCATGGTGTGTTTTTTTTTTGCCTGTACTTCACTATGGCGGACTTCTTGCTGGACATTGGACTTTGGTACAATTCCGCGTTGTCGAACAGCATCTGCAGCCTAATCTGCACCTTCATCGACCGCACTGCTTCGCTCTTGTTGGTTCTCGCCTGTGCAGCAGAATGTCAGTGAGATCAGTGTGCAAAAAGCAAACACGGGCGGCGCATTTGCGGTAGAACGGAACCGTACGCGAGTTGGCGCGATTGCATAAATTAATGCCCGGACCGGACTCACGGCTGATGAATAACCATGACGATCGTGTCATCGGCGACGGGAAGCAAAGCGAGTCGTGCTGTTGTGGGCAGCAGTGGGGAGATCCAATGCGCTACGTCACACGGCGTTTCTCGTCGATCGCAAACCAACGATCGATACGCGCCGCCGTGACTCTTTGGGGACGGGCGGCGTCGTGAGTAATAGGATCGTCATGTGAAAATGATGCTAAATTGCACGTTGCAGCTGCATGACACAATCAGGTGCTCCCACAGCGCACAGATACGATTCCATCGAAGTCATGCGATCGTCATCGTTTCAGTTCGCGGGGAGGTCACATTTGAGGTTCAACAAGCAAAAAAAAAAAACTGGCCACGGTTCCACGGAACAAAAAGTAAAACACAGGAACGGCCGGGGCCAACTAGAGAACACACTGCGCCAAATTAAAAAGGTCGAAAAATTGGATCATTTTTTATTTTCGATTGCGCTCGATTGCGACCGCTTTGATGGAGCAGCAGGGACTTGGAAGAAAGGTTGGGAATGGTTTCGGCGGGCAGAAAACATGCCGACGTCGACGTCGTTCCAAAGACACGGGGTCCGCGTGCGTTCGACGCGGCCCACCCCATCGCTCCGTCGTGGTCGTAGTTGTCGTCGTAGCTGGTGTCGGATGCGGAACGAAAATAGAAATTTATGCCATGTGCTAACGCGATCGGCTATCCACAATCCGCGATCTTCGCAGCTCCAACGATCGCGTGTGTCGCACGCGCACTCTATCGCATCCAGTCGCAATATCGGAGAGCATCGCCTGCAAGATAGAACCCGGAAGATAACTGCACCGAACGTCCCAGCCGGCAGTGATATTCTAATCACCGGTGTTCTAATGTCTGCAGACACCCATCAGCGTCCATTAGCCGTTACGCTTGAGGTGATGTGCATGTCACAAATCGAAATGGATCCCTGCGCCGCCTCCGTACAGCTCTCGCTCGGGGTGCTCGCCGAGGCAACACTTGACTTGGCTGCTGGTGTGGTGATCTTTTCCCCTTTTGGGGTTACTGCTGCGTTTATGGCGGTTTCTCGAGTGGTGCAGTTGTCTCCTTCTCGTGCTGTTCCACGGGATCTTGTAGCCGGATCGCAACCAGTACACCAGAACGCCAGGGCCAGGGCGCGTCATCTCGCATACGACGTGCCGCACAGTGCTACAAACCGAAACCTGTTCGCCTTTTGGGCATTAATTTTCCACGCGTTCTGAATGTGATTTCGCTCGAGCTTGGGCGCGTGTTTGTGTTGTGATCGTAATGTGTTGTATGTTTTGCTTCGTTCGAGTGGAGAACATCATCCCAACAGCGCCGGTAATCAGTGGAGAGAGAGGTGAGGAGCAGGAAAATGCCCTCCCCTTTCCGCTATCGCCTGCATGTGCGGCACAGCGAAGGATCATTTTCACCGCACCAACAACAACACCGTTAACGCTAAATGCGCGCACGCCGGTTGTTGCAGGCGTCTGTTGCCGTGTTGAAATACGAAACAACAGCCAAGAAATCGATGTTTACCAAAGTTTCCTTGGCGTCACTCTGTGTGTGTGTGTGTGTGTGTGTGTGTGTGCTGTATTTTCCACACGGGCAAGGGAAAGGTGTCAGATTTTTCATTCCTAACGGACGAACTAACTTCGAAAACAATACTCCTGCGGCCTATTGTGATAACAGGCGGGCTTCGCAACGATAACAGGACGACACTGTATCGCCGAAAAGGCGAATATGAAATTTTACCACAAACGACACACACTAGACAAGCGCTGAAAGGAAGCAGAAGAAAAGAAGTTTTAAATCGATTTTTCAACACATTGCGGTAAACGAACGCTAAAGGCCTGCGTGTGCATGGGGAGCTTGGCTGTTTCCAGTTTCGGTTGGCTGCAAAAGCCGTCGACATCGGCCCCGGCCAACCGTTGAAAATAAAAACAGGATCTTCATCAATTCGTCAAAAGGGCAGAGAGAAAAAAAAGTACCGCCCATGATGCGCGTAGGTCGTGTAATTGGATGAAACGGATTCGGTTACTTGTTGATGGCGTTGCTGAACGGAAGGGCCAGCAGACGCGTGTGTATTAAAAACGGGCCCCCCACCAACGTGGGGCGCGGAAACCATCACGCCTATCGGGTATTTTAAAGGCCAAAAAGGACAACCCACGGGGAGTTTGCCTATGCTACGGTGCTACTTGTGAGGCGCGATATGCGTCCCGGTGCCCATTCGGATGTGTAATTCTAGCGCATCGGTTTGCTCGTTACGCTAAATTAGTTGATTAATCTGAAGCCCTGGCGGTGCAATAAAAAAGAGCGAACCTCCCCCGAATCCCTGACGCGATTATTTCTGGGGCATTAGGTACGGCTCGGTTGTAATCCCGTCCTAGCGCGATTGGGATTGATGCGGGCTGTGGGCCTTGGTGTTGGGATTTACCGTTTAAATAAATAATCGATATGATGCCAAACGTCACGGAACGCTTTTGGGATGGCTTCCCAGCAGGCACATACATCCTCAGATGAATGTTAAATTCAATTACAACTTAATACACTTCCAGTGCTGGAAGTTGTAGCTGAAGTACTGCCGACGCCTTTGCAAGAACAAGGCATATTGTAGCTGATTGGAAATAATACTCTCGTCTTGAAGCAGTGCCACCATTTTGAAAACCAAGCCTGGTAACGAAGCACACTATTTTCCTTTGTGCCCTTTAGATGGTCCCTTCTTTCTCCGGCCATTCTTTCCGGCTACTGATACCGCTGAAATTGGCCCCAAATTATTCCGACGAAAAATAATGACCAGCAAATAATCGGCCAGAATCGAACGATGTTCGATAGTTTGCCCAACACAGTTTGCCTTCTCCTTGTTCACAAAAGTCTGTAGGCTGCAGCTGCATCCATGCTCCATCGTGGATGCTGCGACCAACTGAAGGGAAAATGGTTCTGCCTGAAAGGTTGTTGACTCCCCGGGATAGGGACACGTTTTTCTGGCACTCCGGAGCGGCACAAATTTTGGGCATGTTTTTCGGGAAGGGCCATGCGTTTAAAAACATGTAACCGAGGGGAACGGTGGACCGTGGCGGGGAGCTGCTCTGCTAGAATCGTGGAAAGTGAGCAGGAACAAAGGAAAACACAATAATGAACAGCACTAAGCAGAAGAAAAGATCGAAAAGAAAATTGAAGGCAACCACCTGCCTTCCGGTTGCGTATTGGGATTGGTCGATCAACCGAATCTGAAGCGCGCTGTGTCTATATGTGTGTGTGTGTTAAGGTCGGTCAGACGATGGACATGCTTCCCGCGTTGCTCCTGGGATGTACGCATGCAGGGCGTCCAGCAGTGCCTTCTCAGACAATGTACAGCCCAAAAGCACACACCTCCACCGACAGACAGACACTCGCGAGTAGCTTTCCCTCGCGAGGCCATTGCATGCAGCTGGCCGCTAAGAACTTTGACCACAGACTTCGCGCTTCACCCTTTTCCGAACGACGGGGCAGGGTGTAAATGAAGGGTATTTGGGAGAAAAATGCCTAACTTCAAATAATCACTCGCGTGGTACGTGTGTATGGGTTTCGTTGCTACGTTTCTTCCATTGCACAGTAGTAGGCTTTGGGAAAGAGCGAAGAATGATATCCGCACCGCACATACATAACTATTTTATGTAGTGTACGTGCCCGATTGCCTTCGCGAGTTCTTTCGCCAGGGATTTGGGACGCTGCCGGAACTGCCGCTGCGGTGTGGCCAAGCTCTTGGACAGAACGAAGAAATAAACAAAGCAAAAACCCTCCAGCGGAAGAAACTCCCCGGGAATCGGTGAATGGTGCGGCGTGTTTCAGCATTCCTTGTGCAACACCTCAACTCCGCTGGTTATTTTCAACGCGCTGTCCAGATGATTGTGCCTGCAGGACTGGTCTTGCGCGAGAATGTGAGAGGACATGGTTTGCGGTTCACGGATGATTAACTATTTTTTTCCTCTGTTTTTAATTCCATGGTAGACGTACCTTTTCGGTGCCTCTCCCTCGCTGTGACGCACAGACACAGCGATCTGCGGAGAAGAAAGAGCAGATATTTTCGAAACTTATATTCGTGTGTACCACCACCGAAATATTTCGGTTCTCGTTCAGCTGGGTGATTGAAGGAGAAGCGTAAAATACGGAGTAGAAATAATACACAATCATGGTGCGGCGGACGGTTAGCATCAAAACGATGCAAAGAAATGGACAGCGCATGTAAAAAGTAACATACAAACACGAACATGAAGTGAGAAAAATGGTGAAGAAGGAGCAAAACGCAAAGAAAATATCGAAACTATTTATGAAGGCGGCGGAGGGCAGGTCCGTGGTGAGGAGAAGATCGAAAGGAAACGAGCTGTGGAGAAACCTAACCACCAAACATAAGAAGGACCCCAGAAAAGCGGAGACCGCGGCGATCGGTCGGAATAATTCTTCCGTGCTCTCGGCTCTACTCAGCTGCTTGGTAGCGCATCCTTCTTCATTGGCGCATTGGAACGCAAGCGATGGTGGAACACCCGGTCCGAGAGTATGGAGCAAACGGGGGTAGAATACATGGCGTGTGCGTGCGTGTGTGCACTGCTTCCCGCTTTTTCGCCGAGTCCCACCATTACAGCGTGCCCCGACGTGGATACACAGACAGACGACGACGCTGGGTGGCTTAGAACCGGTTTATCCAGTTTTTTTTTCATTCTTCTGTTCGTTATCTGCGATTGGACTCTCGCAAGACCCGAACCTAACACTGCTGCTGCGTGAATGCTTCGAGGCACCGTTGGCAAACCGTCGGTACGGATCAACCCGCCGAGTGAAGCGTCCTGTTTCTTCACCTACTTCTTCCGTTCTTTCGATCACTTGCAACACACACACACACACACGTCGCGAGTGCAGTTGCACTGAAAAGAAGCCACCAACCCTTTTTCGAGTAAAAACAGGGTTTCTTCGCGCCGTTTCGCGGAACAAATTGTTCTTAATCCTTTTGAAGCTCATGCGGTGCACGTCTGCCAGCCAACCAACCAATCTCATGCCTTCCAAGCGAACTGGGAGTGAACAACAAAAAAAAAATAAATAATGCGAATAAGCTCTTTTAACCGCCTCCATAGAAAAGGAAGGCTCAACAGTGTCTTGGTGGTACACGCATACATTCGCGGTGTCGTTGGGGATGAGAAGGGTCCAAGGTACACAGCGAAAGCTGTTGCGTTTGTGTCGGGCGTACAGAATTTATTCGACGGATGATTGCTTCATTCTTCGTACGTTTGCCGTTTGTTAACGTGCCTTCTCGAGGTTCCGATCTTCAATCAGCTGGGTGCAGAGAAAAAAGTCAGTGCCCTAAGCCACCCCCTCTCACCCCCTCCCCTAGCACAGCCCTTTTCAGATGTACGGGTTCATTACAAGGTGCGCACATACATTATGATATAATCGTGACGTGGGATTTGGAAGTTGCGTCCCGACGTCCCGGGCCCGATATTGGCAATCGTGTCAGTAAAAAAGGGGACATCATGGCTTCCCTTGGCACTGACTTCCTAAGTGAAAAGTTCTGTAATCTCGTTATCATCGTTTCGGGCACTTTCCATTTTTTCCCCACCCCGGTCTGGATGCGAAACATTTCTTTATGTCAAAAATTTCAATGGCGGATTTTGTGGCAGGCGCTGGAACTTCTGCACTGAATCCTTCTCAAATTCCCCACGGCACTCCGTTTGCTGCGTGCGCAAAAGTGTGGCTGGGAGGGTGGACATAATATGGTAGCCCCATATAAATTGTGCCATAATCGGAATACGGTAACCATGAGAAACCATCGTTGACGAAAGAACCACGCGCCTCACCAGAGCCCCGTTAGCCTGACTCCAGTTCTACGGGCGGGAAAAAACCGGATTAGGAAAAATCGAGCACCGAGGGTTACGAAAAAGGAAAACAGGAAACGAAACTGACGCTGCTTCGTATCGTCCGACTAAGGGCCACACTCAACCCTTCGCGGGCATCACGCATTGTTGATTAGGATAGGTTTGGCCCTGGCCCTGTGCCTTGACGCTGTAACGCCGCATCTCGTCAGCAGCGAGCGGCCCGAGTTCGTTCACACTTATCCGATTCGGGCGCTCCATCATTGCACTGCCCTTCAACGTTTTACGGCACTCGGAGGCCTCTCCCGGTCGGCTGCCTGCCCTCTCTCCAGTTGCACTGATGATGTCTTTTCTCGTTTCATTCATTCCAGCACCCAACGAGCCCTACGATTACGGCATTAGAGTGTGTCGGACTGGGCAGCCAGAACGTCCTGGTCGATCGGCGTCAGCGTGAGCTTTCAGTGATTTTTGGGATGATTCTAGGGTAGGCCCCGGAGCTATCGTGTGCGTGGGCTCCAGTGTGTGGTGAATCGAGCGCATCGTTCTAAGCCGCTCAAGTGTGCGTGTGTCAGGGGTGTAGGTGAAAGCCCGGCAGGCGAAGCATAGCCAGTGTCGTTGTGTTACATGCATTAAGGCTGGTGGCTATGATGGTGTATGAATGTGTGAGTTGCAAGTGAAACGCTAATAATAGTAGCCCCAACCACAGCGAGCTTGGGTTCTCGGGCAGTCGAGACACCCAAAGTTGTTCCAGAGCGAGAGGTGCAAAGGCTGTGTAGAATTCATCCATATTTATCTACAACGGCGGAAGAAACGTCAGCATGCCTTCTCAACCTTACGATCTGGTAAAGGATGATCAAGACATCCGGGTTCCGCTGTACCCAGAGCAGGCATTCTACGGCAATGGACTGACATTTCAGGCAAAGGTGAGTGCGCTAGCAAAATCTACGTGTGTGCGTAAAATAACACTCCGGTTTACCACACCTCTAAATTAATCGATTCTTTAACTTCTAATCCACGTCGGTTCGGTCGCCCGGTATGAGGAACTGATTAGTATGACTGATTAGCGCGAGAATTAATTCACATTCTCGCCCCGCCAATTGCTTCATGCGCTTTGTGTATGCAAAGCAGTGAGGAACTCGTGCACAACATAATACCTTACGGCAAAACACGGCCTATACGAGGGCGGTTCATACTTCATGTCTTGCTGTCCTCTTTCGTGGAGCATTGCGATAGTAGCTTGGATAGTTGAAAGAAAGCGCCTAGGCACGACTATCCATAAACTTGAGTTTATGTCTGTATGAGGTTGTATGGCAAACCCTACTATTCCTGCAGGTCGCACGAGTCTGATCACGTCCATTTCTCAAACAGGAAAAATCCTCGAGTGATGCTCTCGAAGGGCGTGGGGTCACCATTAGAAGCAACGCTCATATGAGCGATATAGAGTTCAGCTTCCAGTTATTTTTATCGCCAGTTCAAGAGTTCATGTGTGAAGAGTTCGGGTGGTGTGGTTCTTGCATCACGACGAGATACGGGCGAGCTTCTCGTTCTGACATACAAACTCACCTCACCAAAGTCCAAATCCCCACCACATAGTCAGCAACACTCTCGGACGCTTTCTCTCATTAGCATTTGTGGAAAGGCTTCCACCGTCGATCGATTGGTTTTCCGAACTATCGCTTGGAATTCGACTCCATCTTGGCTCTTTATATTGCTTAATTGCGCTTATAACGCGAGAGTTCCAGAGGGCTGATAGACTTAACTGGAAACTATTGATCATTCGATGATGGCATGACCTGACCCAACCCACTCTAATCTATCCCCTTTTCGACATCATTAACTCGATCCTAATATCCGTAGGCACCGTCGGTGACGGTGCTGACCTTCCCGGGGTGGGTGTCTATAACGGTCGAACTTTTTCGCTCGAAACACACCCGGACGTACGTACTACGCTGTAGGTCCCGGAATTCAAAATTCCTTAGCGCGTTGGGGCGTAGCGTGCACTTTAAAATGCAGAGCGCTGCATTCGCACGATCAAACTGCCAGAACTGGTTTCGGACGGGAAGTTGACAGAGGCTGGCTGTACTATAGGTAGACGCACTGCATCACGAACTTAGAAACTTTAGTTGTAGTCCTTTGAGTAAATGCCACCTCTTCTGGTACACCTACAATGGATTTATTTGCACAACGCCCTTGGCGCCCTTGACAACGCCACCCGTTCTCGGTCCAATTTTTTTTCGAGCAGCCAGATGACCCTGGCCTGCCCTCAATCTAGCGCCCGGAATCCGGAATAACCATTGCATCTCGGTGTGTCCTGTTCTCTCCTCTAGAGCTTGACGGTACGGCCGTCATGTTCGGAATGTTCTGGTTTCTGGTGGTGTACCAATGAAAAACGACCGATAGCGAATGGGGTCGCTCCTTTCGCACTTGAGGACTTGATGTCAGATTGCCGTCACTGCGATTGACGCCCCACCAGACGAACCGTTTATGCATTTTGCATTTGTAATTGCTGGTATGTTCATTCAATTCTGGGATTCATATTCGTGCATCACCACCACACCATGGGGGTGTGCGGTACTGGTGGATTGATTGGCCCAAAACAAACGCGCAAAACAACCGCCAGGGTAGAGCCGAGAAAGGGGCGAGAAGCTGGAATGATGAGCCAATTAAACACTAACGAATTATTTCGGGGTATCACAATTCCAGAGCACACTCAAACTTTAGCCGGCTGCTAATTGACCATGGAGCATCAGTATTGCACGGGACAACGGCAGAGTTCGCAGTCGTGGAAAGGGTGTGCGCTGCCATAAAATGAAAGCTCCAGCATTTCGATGTCGCTTTTCTTTTATATCTGTAATACATTTTACATTTTCATTTTGCTCTCTTCCACTCTCGCCGCATCCATTCCATTAATATCTCGCTTCAGGGTGGGGTTTTTTTTGGGAGCGAAAAAAGGAAATTAAAACTATGGGCAGATAAATAAAGCGCAGTGTGTATATCAACCTTCCCTTGCTGGGAGAAGCGGCAAGTCATGCATCGAAAAACTGAAAGAAAAAAAAATGACTGAAAACGAATTATTTCGTCCGGTTGTGTTTTAAAAATTTCCTACGGTACAATGGTTTTCTCCCTCGCGGCTGTTTATTAATTTACGTCCGACTCTAGAGGAATAACGTTCGGTATATGTTGGTGAGGAAGTTACCGTGAACATATTTTACACGTGCACGACACGATATAGCAATAGGGCAGTTTTCGGGTTGAAGAAAAAAAAGGTCTCTGATTCTGATTCAGAACTGCCCGAAAACGAAGTGTCGTCGTTTCAATGGGGAGGTCCCAGATGATATACGAAACTCGCTGTAAAAAACGCATTTGATTGCTAACGATAGAGATGTGACCTCGTTGCATGCAATGGAATGGAGTGTTTAAGCGGAAACAACTCCAGCACTAGAGCACGCAATCAAGCCTGTGTGACATTTCAACACAGTTGCATTTGCGTCCATATTTCCGTGTGATGCAAGCGGAAATGATGAGAAGTGCAACTGTAAGCCGGTGCGACGAACTCGCAAGTAGGCCAATTAAAGGGCGGCCCCCATCTCGACCCATCCCGATGAATGTGAGAGTGGCTTCTTTTTCAATTAATTTGCGCCGCTTACGATCGCGTAAAGGGCCGATTCCCTGCTACCAATGCACGGGTTAGTTTAAATTCTTTTGCGACAGACACACACTGTCCATCGCCGCACAACGTATGGGCACTTAAAATGCGAACCGTTCGACGGTAAAAACGATCGTTTCAATTGATCAAACGGATGACACAGGATAAAATAAGAAAACGAATTGACCACGAAAACAAAATAAAATAGAACGGTTTTTCGTTGAGTATCGCCGACCCAGCGTGACCCGGGCCAGAAAAAGTCAACTCATGGCCCTTAATCATTCCCGATATGGGTGGGCGCATTCCATGTGGATAAGTCGTCGCACATTTCAAAGCAATCGTGCTGGTAAAACGATGATACAGGCTGGAAGGCATTCCTGACGAGGCCGAGCAGCAGACCGAAGCAGAAAGGGATGGACAGCATTTAACTCAGTTACTTACGGCGATCGCAGTCTCGCAGTGCCACAATGCCGCTTGCGAGTGAATATAGCGGGAAAAGAGATAAAGAAATCCATTAAATCTAATGCACCGATAACGATCACACAAGATCGAGAGCCTCCAATTGTGCTTTGTGCACTAAGATGCATTTATCCGTGGTAGTGTCAAATGAGCACTAGATGGAAAAAACAGTAACCAGAAGTTCGCAATTGATTAGTTGACAGTTGACAATCACCCATTCGGACCTGACGGGAAGAATGTCATCTGTCAAACAGTCACCATTGGTTCGACAACGGGCAAGATATACAACGCCATCCGTACGGCGCTGAATTCCCTTATTCAACGGTACGTCATGCACGGCGTACAGGAATGCAGTGAAGTTGTCGCAAGTAACCGAGACGCTTTGTTTACCAACAGATAAAGAGTCACGTGTACGCGTTCATTGATCGGATAACATGGATAACAGGGAGGGCTAGGAACCAGCATCATACCTTGATTAATAACTTTCCGGAAAGCGTCACAAAGCAGCTAACGGAATCGATTTTATCGATCGATCAGATCAGCGTCCAACAAACAAAAAGCAAACTATTGAGCGGAACCTTACAACAGTTCCATTGGATTCAGTGTTAGTGGGCGCGCTTTGTGTCTTACGATGATGCTGGGATATAACTTCTAAAGCGCGCATTAAAAGGACCCAATGTAGCCATGCGGAACTGCATCAGTTACCGTCTCCCAAGTGCTTTATCTGCGACGCGCCAATATACTCCGTGCCGTGTCCATTCTCTTTTGCAGCTGTCAGTTTGGTGACAATTTTATGCTTCCAGTTTTCCCATTTTACCGTTACCGTTGGCCGCCATCGATGGTCACCATTGCGGTTCATAACGATAATAACAATATGCCCTCGCCGTTCTCGTTGTGCCTCGGCTCGCTGCCGCCACATCTCGCCCCGGTAGCTCCCGGGTGCCAAAACAACGCGAACGCGCTATGAAAAGAGCATCCTTTTGCTGAGCATTATCATTCTCGGACGTCCTGTAATATTCGTCTGTTGCTTTCTGCCCATACCGTGCCCATCACCTGCTTGACGTTGATTGGACGGGGATTGTCGTTTTATTGGGAGAAATTTATAACCTATTATTATGAAATGTGCACTTTCCTCTGGTCGGTTGGGCTTCGATAATGATAAGGCCTCTGGGCGCACGAGGCTGGACCGCTCGGCTGTTGTTGTTGCCGTGCGCTCCACGTGATTAGGTGCTATCTCAACCGAATGGATTCTTTCTCTCTGATGACTCCGAATATCCGCAGGCCAACGGTGGCCAATTTCGGGTCGTATCGTATTTTCTTCCCCCAAACTCGTTTTTTCCCACCCGTTCGTCCCCATGCACTGTTTCGTGCAATGGCTTGTTGTGTTTTATTTCCCCACTATATAGTAGCAATGGACCCAGTAGTCACGACCATACGACGCTAGTCACGTAATAACGTCAGGTTCAAGCTGTATACCACTGGGGAAGAAGCTACTAACGGGCAGAATCGCTTCCCGGCCCCACCACTGGCAGGCAGAAGTTGGGGACGCCGACTGCTGCTCGATAACGGAACCGTTGCGCTTCGATTCAGCATCTGTGTAGTTCCTACCGTGGACGAGTAGATTCGCCCCATTCCTGATTGCGTTGCGGGATGGCAGCGCTTTGTGTGAACGAGAGCGACCAACAAGCGACGAACGAGAAGGAACCAAAACATATCTCGTTGTCACGCTTCGCTTGACGGGGTTTCGCTTCTCTTTTTCCTGCTGCTCCTTTGCTTGTACCCCAATTACACACATTTTCCTCCTCACTGTTCCGCTGTTCGAACGTGGTCCGGGCGGCAGCTGGATGAAACCTGCCGTTTTTGGCCGTTCTACGATGAAAAAAAAAAACAGGTTCACCCGCACTGTGTCCTCCATCTCGGTGAACTTACCGGGGAGATGCTTCGGAAGAATGGTTTACAACATGTTACACTATCCTCCAAATGGCTCTTTGAATCATGTTGGGTAGCATGCTGTCGCATAAATGAGCACTTGAGAACAAAAAAGCCAGTGCTAAAAATATCCTTCCCGTAGAATTCGTAGCAATCTCTCACCGTGATAAAGGCAGCGTTATGTATAGAAAAATCATTCGTTCAACATTAATTGTGATTAAATTTCGACTCCACTAAAACAATTGCCACAATGCGCACCGAGTTTGCAGCGGGGTTCTCGGTTCTGCAGCACTTTGTTCTACACACAGCAACGGTGTTGTTCTGCATCAGTTACTACGCTACCGTTTTGCTGCCCTGTTTCTTCAGACGATTGCAGAATTACAAGACCAACTGCAGCACAAATGTGGTGTGTGGGAATGAGATCCCGTTTTTTAATGCCCCCAACATGCCTTCTCTGCGCGGCCTCGTTACCAGCTATCAGAACCACCCTCTGGTGCACTGTAAACCGTGTGGGTTTCGTTCTTCGCGTGTCGCGTTCGTTTCCTGCCCGGTCCCAGGCACAACTGGGCGTGGGGAACGAAGGAGAAGTTCAGGAAAAGCGTAACTACCGTTTGTTTCAATGTCAAGGCATCTTCGCTAGCCGTTGAGCAGTACTGCGACTGCGAGAATAACAGCGGAAAAGGAGTTTCTTGTGAGCTTTTATATGTCGGATGTTGTGAAAGACCCGGGGGCTAAAAGGATTTTTCACCGGAAAAGCAACCGGCACTGCTTTGATTTATCAATCGATCGATTTTTTTTTTTTGCCGAGGATCTGCATTAAAGGGTTTCGCTATGCAGTCTTTCCGTTTGGTCACCGGTCAGAGCGGATTGAACCTGCTCGAAAAAGCACCATTTGAGCAGTACCTGAAGCCTGCCGCGGAGACATCCCATTTCATAAAACAATAAAGTGTTTTCGGTGTTGGTACAGAGCATACTCCAATACGCACCCACAAGGCAGAAGATTATTTGCAAACTTTTCCTCTGCGTAACTTCTTTGCCTTTGGCGAACGGAAGAATGTCTTTATATGATTTTTTCTTCTTCGCGCGTGAATACTTTACGACGGAAGTTAAGCTATTTCAAGCTTCCCTCTGTTTCCGGGAAATATGGAACTGGGGTTTGATTTAGCGTCACCTACCCGCTAGGTCAACCATGTACATCATAATAGCTGCTGGGTGGCTCCCCGCGCACCCCGGTTTGTGGGTATTTTTTGGCAACTGCGTAAACCACATCGCATATGGAAACCCAGCGAATGCTTTCAAACTCTTGAGAAAGCATGACGCAGAACGCCATAGCCAGGCGCGGAGGTTATCGCAAACATTGCAAGTTAAAAATTCATGAGTCACCTCCATGCGGCGGCGAGAGCGCTTGGTGGCAACGGGCAACAGCATTAGCATCCGCATGTAGCAACACGAGCGTGCACACACCCTGCACTGGCAGGGCAGGGAAGCTGCAGTGATGGGACGCAACGGCACAACAGCGACGAGCTGCGAAAGCATAAGTCCTAACACACAACTTTTCAGCCATTTCACTCAAAAGCCCCCCAACCTACAGCTTCAATACATATGCACACACACACATACACACAAATAAATATAAAAAAACCCTCCACAAACACACCACGCGATGGAATCTTGTTGGCGAATGTACGAAGGGAATCGGGGAATTGAGCCCTGCGATCCTGAGGCACTTCGTGGCGCTGTTTGCTAGGCCCTTCAAGGCAGGAACGAGCGCTACGGTGGCAAGCAGGGCAGAGAGTGGAAAATAATTTACCATTTGCTGCCCGTTATTGCAGCTTTTGCCCGCTTTGTACCGCAGACTGCGTTTGGTTGGTGTCTTTCGTTTGGTTGCACCCGCTCTTGCGCTGAGTGGTGTAATGGTGTACCGCTTTATAATGGGTGGAGGAGGCTGTGGTACATGCATTTCTCAGAACTCAAACACATCCCCGGCTGTGGGACACGCGGCAGGCAGAGGCAAAAGGGAGACCTCCCCTATGGGAGGTCGGACTTTGGAGTTGGGGAGTGGATATCTCTCCTTTTACGCAAAAGCCGAACTATGGCAGTAGGCTCTCCCGTGCGCCAACAGCCACTCCGGCAAGATGGAAGGTTTTCTTTGTTCCGTTCGCTGGAAGCTGTCACACTGCTTGGGTGTTGCATATTCGCGTATTGCCATTTTCGCACTAAACGTACCGCCGCCTGTCGTCGTGTGTCGCCCCGGTTGGATTCCAGTTTTCTTTTCCAAATCATGTGCCCTTGTGTGTAGGCAGTAGCAGTATTCAGTTCCCTGGAAAGCTCGGCGCAACTTCTAAAGAAGGCCATGCTCATCGACGCTAGGGACGGCCACCTGAGATCACCCGCTCACCCGGGTAGGGATTGGTTTGCTTTCACTCCGCTCAGCAGATCAAATCGCTTTCTTTGATGAATCCGGCAGTGACAGTACGGGAGAGATCTTCAGTGTCATAACCGGCGATGCCAGCGATCTAATCCTTCATCGCTTCAGAGCACACACACACGTGCGAAGTTCATTGCCGAAACGGATGGGTCGGGATCGGGATCCAAGAATGACGTGCGAACGCGTGGACGTTCAACTGGCTGGCCGAACGACGGCTAGGCCGCAAATGGATAAATCAGGACCGGGCGAATGACTTTCGAAAATTGGACAGGTTCCCTTTTTCAATATCTCTGCTGTGACAGCTTTCGCTTGCAATCATCCAACGCTTCACAACGCAGTGACCGCCAAACCCCCAAAGGCGTGGAGGAAACAGATTGGCACTATGGCAACTTCGTTCCCTGATGCCAAATGAGCGGATCAGAGCGCCACGGCCTTATTTTTGATGGTCAACTCTTATCTATGATTGAATCATCGGCCATCAGTCTGTTTTGCTGGTAGGGTTCATGTCAATGGCTGCGCAAATTCTATCCAAGTGAAAGTCCCACTAAAGGACCTGTAGGAACAAGTACAAATCGACGCAGTGAGGATATGTATTTGCTGTTATTTGGTGTAAGACGGTAAGGAGGTATTTACTGGAACGGTCTCTTATCTGGTGGAAGATCTTTTGGTACCCTAAAATGGATGACCATTTGTTATTGACCGGGTAACAGAAGAACTTCCAGCTCGAGGAAGAAAGTTTGATTGAGCTATGCCCATAAAATTAGACATGCGGAGATGTATGTAGCAATCATTGCAAGGAGGACGATAAGATAATTTGTTAATGCTATCTTGGGAGGACATTAGAAAAAGCAGGGCTAATAGGTCCGTTTAGTAGACGATCAAGCAGTTGCTCAGCAATATGTTGCTCCTCTTCAACAAGTAGTGGATTTAAGAGGCTGCTCTTTTCTAATACTTCTCGCCTAATGATGGACATCATTAGGGCAGCTTCTCCAACAAATAAAGCTTTGTTAAACTGGTTGGAAGTTCCCACAATTTATTGGTACATACCGGCAACCTTCTTATCAGTAGAGCACGCTGCTGGTAGCGGTAGAACATAGAGCAAGTCTACCTTCAGCTTGCAATTTGATTATTCACGCAGCTTAAACGATTCCCAGCATAGGCTTTGCACGGTAATGCTTTATCGTTAGCCATAACGACGTCCGCATAATGTCTCACAAAGGGTTTTCCCGGCTTGGCTTTCAAAGTGTCCTGGTATGGTCAAATGCCAGAACCACTCCCTCCACGGGGAGTCCATTGAACCGGGCATCCATGAAGCTCTGCGGCTGACCATACGACCTATCGAGCCGACGAATCTAACCGATGGACCAATATCGATAGCATGATTGCCCATCGATGGGCCATGAATAATAAACCCACTGCAGCATAAGCGAAAGCCGTCCACCGGTGGAGGAAATGCATGCGAAAGCCCTATGGTATGTGGTAGGCGATTTACCCATTTTGGGATTCGGAGGCTATCTCGCCATCTCACTCAGCCACCAGAAGCGCGAACCGATCAAGCAATAAAAATAGGAAATTGATTGCAAAATGCAGCCCGGAGGGTAACCCATTGCAGGGGGCTCTGTCTCCCCTCCCCCCCCCCACAATAGTGCACCTGGGCATGCGACTAATTGTCTTCCCGCACCCGGAGGGCTTAGAGGCCAGAGCCTCGGGAAAAACTCCGGAAGCCGACAACACTTACACTCCCACAATCCGCACCACCGCACGAAGCAAACAATGGTACGCGCGTTCCATTCCGTATGCAGCTGTCGTACACAGAGCTCGAAAAAGGGGAAAGAATAGAAAGACTTGTCCATTTTTATTCGATTTCCAATATGCATTTCCTTCGGCTGGTTGTCCCTGCCTGCCTGCCGGTGTGCCGCTGTCAAAAGCAAAAAAAAAAAACGCCGCTAGAATCGGCTTGTTCGTTAGAGCGTACATTACATTCGCGTACGAGAGTCCCAGTTTGCAGGTGAGAATGCAAAAATGGTGCACCACCGGTCGGTGCGCTGGTAACATTTAGTTGCCGCGTACTTCGCGATATGGTACAATCGTGCCGCTGCTGTTGCACACAAGTGGTTCACCGTGGTGAATAACAAGGGTAATGCTGGCAGCCTTTTGTTTGCGATTCCATTCCGCATCGAATGCCCCCCGAGCACATATATTCGGAAATGGGTTTATTCGCTAGAATGCGCGTTTGAAAAGCAACATAGGGGAAATAGCGAGCAGGGAGCAGGTCGCTTGAAATGCTTTCTATTACCACTTAGAGCTCCCGGTATGGAACCGGCTAGAGATGTTTTTTTTTGCAGCATAAAAGGTTAAAATGTTCATGTGTTTGGGATGTGGGAAAATGGGCGTACAATGGGCGCTGGAAGTAAATTCATCACTTAATCATTCACTCTTGTTGTGAGTGTTGAATTTCGCAATTTCGTGTTTCAAGAAATCAATTTAATGCAATCATTTATCTTGCCTGGAACCGGCAATCGGTATGTTGACTACTAGAGTTCTAAGGTGTAACGAACTTTGTGCTGAATAATGGCGAATTCACTTTATACTTTTTTACACAATTTTTGTGAAAAATAATCCTCTACGATATTGTTTAATTGAGAGTTCCACCCCATCCACCACAATCCAAGAAGAGTAAAACGTCCGATGAGTTTGTGAGTAAGAACCAATAAAATTTAATGAGATTCCGCCTCATACTCTTCTCAACCCGAGCGATAAATCCCATTTCTAATAAGCGTCTAATGAATGCTGGTGAACTGATTTGCGTACCAAGTAGCATCGCGTTGCGCGTTAATTAATCGTGAAGTATCGTCTATTCGCGCGGGGAATTGCTGCTGCTTCGCTGCTGTGTCTTCCAAAATCGCGCGAACGAAACTGCATTCCGCGCTTTACTGCTGCACGCGCTGCACGTGTGTATGCAATGAGCCGACGACGTAGCACATGGCGCGCCGACCGCAACTCACCGTACGTCATCGTTTTGGCGTTATGTCAACGGCACCGCGGGAGGAGCCGGGGAAGACGCGTTGAGTTCGTTTACCTTTGGCCGGTTGAGCGAAGCGCTTCTGAAAGACGTTTCTTCTTCTGAACTTTTCCGATCCGCTGAGGTCGCAAAGGTGCCTTAGCTATTGCATTCCGGATTGGTTCTGATTATATTAGCTGTAGGCACCTTCCTAGGGTGCAGGCAAACACAAGATATCGCCTCGAAGGGTCCGCTGGATAAGGCTTACCAGATGGAGCACGGGAAGAGAATGAAATCCCATAACCGATCGGAGCAGAGAGCAGATCCGCACTTTCGCACATAAATAATTAACGTTAACGTACATACGTCATCCCGAAGTTTTGCGACTTTGGAGCGCTGCCAATAGGGGGCGCTGAAGTGGAGCATCCGTTGGAGCAACATTTAAGCACACCATTTAGCACCATGTTCGTGTCGGCACCATGATGATACGAGCTGCCGGGAAGAAAAACTACCCTCCCTTCGCGCTATAGCGAAAGATGCGGAAAGCGCTGTGCGGTGCGTGTTGTTGTTCTATTTACTGTTTCGCTTGCAGCTACAAAGGCAGAGACAGACGATCGCAAACATTCGCTAATGGCGATCGTCCTGCAACAAAGATGGCGCGCTCACCAGTTCCTAGAACGGCTTAACAACAGCACCGTCGTCTTGCACCGGTCTTGTCTTGCTTCTTCAAGGCGTAACGTTACGGGTGACCTGATTCTTCTCAACTGGACATTCGACATTCGCAGCGGTGCGAAAAAATGCTGACAACCGAGCGAACAAGTCACCGTTAAGGGGGGGCGGGGGTTTCAGTATGGCAATGAAAGTAACCCTTCCATGCGCAGAGCAGCACGCATAAAGCTAAGTGGAAAGAATGAATTATGTTTTCAATATGTTTCACATGCATTTTATTGGGATGAGAATTGGTGAGTTATCAGTATGGCTATCATAAATCATTAATCCAAAAGTGGCAAACGTTAAATATCCTTAAGAGTTAACGTATACTATGCTACTACTATTCTAGCCGATTTCACGATTTGTTGCTGAGTCCGGAGTCCTCTTTCATCCAAAGCGACAGCCTTCTCCTCTACTGCACCCCTTGCCACTCTACCACAGCCGGCGGTAACGCATGCAAATTGCGCACACATCAGCATAAACAATGTTTGCTTTTCGGTCTGACGTTTATATTGTCTTATCCTGTTTCCTCCCGACCAATGCGACATGATGATGTTTTCATTGTGGTCCGGGTGTACCACGGTGTTTAGCGTCGGGTTTTAGAATTTTCAGAGCGTACAAAGGTGATTATCCTCTTTTTTGTGCTTCTGTTCTTTACTGTTTGCCTCGGTAATACCTTGTCACGACATGACGACATCGTCATGAGGCAGAACGTGGACATGGTAGATTACTGTAATGAATTGCTAGCAAAATACAAAACCGACACTATAGTGTCTATGGAAAAAAACTTAGGTATTTTGAATGTTCAAAGTACTGGAGGATGTACTACGAAGATTACACAAAATGATTGTTACTATATCAGAAATATCTCTTAACCAGAAGACTCGGCAAAGTCACCTTTTTTATAGTCCGATAAGACCTGAGAGCTATACGGCTCAATGTTCTTGCTGTTTGATTTTCATCTGGCAATTTGACGAGATTAATGCGAGATATATTGAATGCGATACTAGAAATGAAAATTTCACTACTCCTTTTGTCCCATTCCCCAGTGTGTTTCGTAATAAGATGTTGGAGGGACCAATTTATTACGATAGTTCCGTTCGGGGCGAGGCCGACACCTCGTTCAACAGTTGCTCAACCTGAAACATTGAAGACAAACTCTTGAGCGCATCTCCTGTTTGCTGGGTGTCGTTGTTTTCCATCCCAGCGAAGTAAAAGCTTGATGAGTTGTTGTCTTTCGCGTATG
The DNA here is from genome assembly GCF_943734725.1 of Anopheles marshallii. NCBI lineage: Eukaryota > Metazoa > Arthropoda > Insecta > Diptera > Culicidae > Anopheles > Anopheles marshallii. Next base: position 83,530,744 of record NC_071327.1, read on the forward strand.
CGTCAAAATGCTATGCTTTGTCGCTTTGAGCTTTATTCGTTGCGGCAAGCACCAACGGCATCAATCCATCGTAATTACAGGGTAGGAAAGTCTATTCAACACCTAGTGCCGTGAACGCGGTGATGCCTTCAAATGAATCAAATTTCAATATTTTGAGCCTTCGTTGTCGATTTATGACGATGTGACGAATGGTGGGATTTCTCTTCCATTTTGAAGCGGGTTGAATACCCACCTACCACCACGGCATATTGCATTAGAATGAGGAGTTGTCTGGCGGGTCGGTACCTCAACCATGCTCGGATAATGATCATCTTTCTCACAGAATATGACTTGAATACCCGAGCTCGGTAGATGTCAGTTTGATGAGCTACTGCACATACCGTTCGATTCCGATTCCGAGCTTGTCACGCCCGTTTCCTTTCCGTCGGAAGTAAAGGCGCCCACCAACCGGATGGGGCCATCCCTCACGTTCAGCGTAACGAAATAAGATGTGTCCGACACGAGGCAGTGCAAATAAATACGTGACCAACTTCCGTTGCGTTCCCGTTGTGCCCTTACATCAAGCTTCTCCAGTTGCATCAAGCATGAAAACCGATATAGGCGTACCCGTGTACCGTGCATCATTGCAACAGCTGGAATGCACTTTGCATCTGACAGCAATCACTGAAGGGTCGGACCAGTAACACGCACTCTGCACCGTGCAAACCCCGCCACGTTCCTCGTCCATCCGTCCGTCCGTTCGTCCGTCCGCTGCACTTTGTCATTTACCGGTGCACTTTGCATGGTGACACAGAGGTTTCACGTGCATGTACGGTTTTTTCCTCCTTCCCATCCACTCCCTGCCACCCGTTATGCACTATGCTGGCACACTTCTTTCTGCCACTTTCTTCCTAGCGTCATTAACTTGCTTCCGTTTAGCTCTTGCCGAGCCCTTATTGTGGTTGCTTTTGCGTGTGGTTTTCCCTGCCCTTCGGGGTCCCACACTCTCGGTCTCTAAACGCTCTAGCACAATGCATTGTTACCAACGAATGGTCCCAGGTTTCCTTCGGCCTCGGCCTCGGCCCGTAAGGTGATTTTAATGATTCTTTTCTTCCACAATCTGTTCCACCGTATCAGTCAGCCTCTATCGTCCATCGTTTGCATTTCAATTTTTGTACTTGAATTTTTAGTTATGTTTGACCTTGTTTCTCCCGATTGTTTTTTTTCCCTTCCCGTTCCGCCCCCTTCTCTGGCGTGTCTTTTGTTGTTGGTCGTGTTTTGCATGCAGCTGGCTGTGTTTTCTCGATGGTTTATGCTCCACTTTAGTTAGCACTCCAGTTCCATATGGGTTGTTGTACACATACACCGTAGCTGTGCGTATGGGGCAGTGTTTTTATTCGCTCTGCCGCTTCAATTTGCATCATCAATGCTACTAAGCAACACAGAACGCGACGGGAAGTCACGTCAACAGGGGGCCCTATGGCGACGGTGAAACGATGGTAGACTCGGCAGAGAAGTGCATCGGTCACACACTACTGTCCCATTTCGAATGCAACAAAAATGATGAATAAAAATAAGTAAAACTTTTCATAACTAACGCACGTTGCGAGCCGTCCAAGTGGACTGTTATTCACTTTGTTGTGCCCTTTCCACCGCTTGGGACACTCCAGCAAAGCCCGGGTAACCGCACTGGTTGTGACCGTTCGTCGCAGCCATGTTTACATGTTTTCAATCAGAAAACTTCCTCCACAGAATGGCGAACCCACGACTCTTTGGGGCGAGTACGATTTATCGTGGGTCGCGGTTGTTTTTATTCAACTTCAATTTCACTTGCATGTGGCTTGGTTGAAATTTAATTTTTTTTGTTCGCTTTCCACTGTGCTTTGTCCATCGTCCTACGGGTTGGGTTCGCAAGAAAGTTTCGGACCACCAAGAATTGGGAAACATCCGTCCTTTGTTCGTAGGAATTTGGTAAAGCTGAAGAGTTCTTAAAGATGCTTCGAATATGACGAAAGACAGCAACTTATTAATAAACCCAACATTTGATTTGTGACCTTTACACGTGTGCCGAGTAATGTTTTGTATATATTTATTTTTTTCTATATCATGCTTCTTTAGGCCAAAAGTACATTTGTTTCGAAGTTGCTTATGTTGCCCCATGGACGAACTTCAAACAAGGACACATTGTTACCGAGAACATTCTCTCGAGTGCATTCCACAAATATTTGCCTAACTTTTCTATCTCTCATCCAACGGACGCAAGCGTCGGTTCCATCTTTTGATAATTTCACTTCCCGCCGGGTTTTTACGTTTTAATAAAAATAAAAGTAAGTGCGCTATCAGCATTTCGTACGCCGCGGTTGGTACTGGCAGAGGTAGCCGAACCCAGCTCCAGCTCGAAGTACAGAAAAGGCCTCCAAAAACAGCTGTGTCTGCGGGGTTTTGCGTGTCCAGGGCACATGCGTTTGATGCGAACGCACCGGGCGCGAAGCAACAAAACGCATGGAATGGCATCGTGCAAACGGTGCGACAGAGAGAAAAAGTGTGAGAAAAACCAAGGAACACGGCACCATTGCGTATGAAGTCTAATTTTAAACATGTTATGAAAACGCTAGTGAAGAAATAAACACGGAAAACGAGCTTGGTACGGATTTAAAAGAGACGAGGTAGAAAAAAAGCGAGCATTTCACTCCGCACCTTCTCACCATCACCCGTTCCGGTTGGCCACTGTTGACTAGTTCTTGGTGAAACGCCCGTCTTTGGATGGTGGATCTCGTGCTGGCTAGCAAACATGGCACTGTTAGATCTTGGCAGCCACGACCATTGCTAGCGCCATGCCGGGTAAAAAGAGCAAGAAGTGATTATTAATGGAACCGTTTTGGCGTTCGGGAATTGTTTCCCGGAATACACCGAACTCTAGGCAGTTAGCGTCTTTTGGATTTTATGAGCTTGCCCATCTCTTCCTCATCTTCCCCTCGTTGCGCTGCCTTGGTTTCGGGTCGAAGGAATCGAAAGTCAACATCTTCTGTCTGATCTGAATTAGATAGATTGATCAGATTCGATTCCTCACCGTGATGGTCCCTGGTGGCCGAGATCGGGTCAGCGTCCGACGTCCATCAAGAAGAAACATGCACCACCACCACCACCCCTACCGCCAGGAGGCGCTATACAGGCGGACAATAATAGTTGCTTCGCCTTCTCTTCCCTAGCTCCGATCCAACGAAAGCGACGTGGTCAGACATCACGCCAACATGCGCCATAACAGCTGCCGGACGTTAGGCGTGGGTGCATTTCTTTCTTTTTTTTCTCTAACCCCCTTCTACGTTCTTTGTTTGTTATGGTTCAGTGACGACCGGTAAATGCGGGACCCTAACCTCAACGCCACGCACACACACAGTGGGGAACGGCGGAACTACTTTTTTCTGACCCAAACGAGAGAAAATTGGAATCCAGTGCTATCAATCTGGGAAACAGGGCGATTGTTCCAGAAACGGCATTTTACACTCAATCAAAGTTTGATTAGAAAAGGTTGTGGCAACAGTGTCGGTTCCTTGAGGTTCCATTGATAGAAACCTCAAGCCAAACTCATAGCGGCACAAATGTTTATAACATTGTCATATCGAACGACCCAGCGCATCTCAGAGTTCCAACTACTTCAATGGGTGTTTTGAGTAAAATTTAAAGCAACCAACAACCCACAGACGTGAACCAGCTGCAATGTGTTCCAACTATTCGCCACTAATGGCTAACAAAAACGTAAAGGCTTTCTTCGTGTACTAATTCCACTGTTTGGTAGTTGATTGACAGCGCCAATGTAAACAAATATTTGCAACGGTCGAGTCGCCTAAATCAGGTAACTTAGCACCAGTTTGTTTATAGCGTGCATGGCCTTTTTGGTTCCCATGAATATAGAGGGCACTGCTCATCTGATCTATGGAATCCTACCAATGATACATAGATTCATAGTGGTTCTTAGTCACCGAGTTCCCTATTTCTCACGGTTTCCCCCACTGTGCAGGAGCTGATTCATCGAACCGGTATGCACTCTCCGACCCAGGGGAAGGAATGCACCGTTTTATCCAGCTGGTGGCAGACATTTTCCCATCGTGGTACAGGCTTTCGGTATCCCCGATACCGGTGCGCAGGAGTACACTGATGCTAGGGGTACAAATTAAGGACGAAGGTACGGCTGATTGGTCACACACCAAGGCGAGGGTAATAACCTTCTCCTTCTTTTCGTGTCCTCATTTATGCACCCGGCACATAGTGCAGTGCATCGATTCAATAGTGGTCCGAGCTGGAATGTCCGAGAAATTGTACTTCTCCTGCAGCTGCACCCGATGTGTCTACCGACGATGATTGGTTCTGCAAAAGTGTGCCTATGGTTTCACCCCCGTGCCCGATACATTCGATTGCAATTTGTTTAGATTCTTTTACGTCTGCCCCGTTACTCCCGAATCGCTTCCCGAGCGCCAGTGTGCAACTATGATTAATTTTATAATTTTTCTTCCCTTTCGTTACAGCTGATCGGCTGGCAGGTCGTACCGAGGCCCAGCAATCGAACGGAAATTGTACAAGCCATGCGAAGGATACGGGTACGTGCTGGCGGGTGAAATTGTTTCGGGAAACGTGCACCGAATCAAAAGATCCATTTATTGGACGTAGAATTCAATCTAACGTTTCCGTTTTTTCTCCCTACTTTGCAGTACGAGTGTAAGGTTCAAAACAGCAAGAAAAAGAAGGTCACCGTCAGCATTTCGGTGGAAGGTGTGCGCGTGTGTCTGAAGCGGAAAAGACGAAAGGTAAGGCAATCGGTTTACAGTTCTGCTACGCCGCAACCCCAGGAACAAAACCTCCTGGCATTTCCATCATCGTTCATCAACGTGTATCGGTGGAGTACTGTCAAGTTGTTCGCTTTTGATGTATTACGTGCAATCTGTGAGCAATGACCATGGATGCTTCTTTCCGATTGTAGAAAAAGCAACACCAATGGAATGACCCACTGGAGATAGAACTGCTCAGCCATCCCATCTACCGGATATTTTACGTCTCACACGATAGCAACGACTTGAAGATCTTCAGCTACATTGCCCGCGATGGTAGCAGCGATGTCTTCAAGTGCTGCGTTTTTAAGACCAACAAAAAGGTGAGTCACAATTCTATGCGTAGATGTGGAACACGACACTATTTGTTACTCAATGTAATTAATATATTCAATATACATATTGAAACGAGTAGGTAAATCTCTTTTAAATTGGTAAATGTTGTATGCATTTGATCATTTGAATTTCATCGAAAATTGACCATTTTCAGCTGTAGACACTATTTAACGACACGTGTGTTCCGTGCCCCTTGGGGAACACGTTACCACGACGCGGTCATTGACCGCTTTTCACCTACTTTCAACCGCGCATGACTACCTGGCGTAGCTACAAAAGGAATACCCATCCCCCCCCATTATAGACCGACGAAAGAATGTCTTATCTCCCTTATCTGTCAAATGTGCGTGGTACGCGTGAGAAGTACTTCTTCTGTGGAGCAACTCCAAGAGCAGATTTTTCGAAATTGACCATGAAAGAAAGCCCAACACATAATGCTTTCTCTGGGATTAGATTTATGACGACCACTGTACGCTGTTAACAAAATCAGTAGCCAGCTCGGACCGTCAATCGGCTTTAGTTTAATTAATTCCACCGCCCGGTCACAGTAAATAAATCGCGCTAAATAGCCATCAACCATGTACCAGAGCGCCACAATAGGGTGGTGGCGGTTGATGCACCAAATCTGCCGCTCCACGGGAAATGAGCTAAAATATTTATTCAAACGTTCCCGTTTCTCTTCCGCCGAACGGTTGCCCAAGCGAAATGTTTACACAGTGGGTAACTACAAAGTTCCCATTCCCAACGGGCCAGCAAAAAAAAAACACGCCAACCTCATCATTGTCGGTGACCCAATGTTTGTCAAAAGTGTCGAAAATCTCCGACAATGACGCAAAGTATCCAGCCGGATGGTGGGACAGTTTGGAGCGGTATTCCGAACGGATATGGTTTTGTCAAATCCGGAATCGTCTCTCACACGCGACCTGTGTCTGTGTCATGCGTGCGGTTCCAGCTAAATTCTACAGCGTCACCCGCCTGGATTGCTCTTCAATAGGGTGCAAACTTCATTTGCAAGCGATTGTTTGTGACACGGTGCTCCACGGCAATAGCGACTCGCGAGAGATGACTCACTTGACACTGACATTAGGCGTCCACCTGAGTGTGGAATGCGTTGGATTGCTTCAACTTCCGCCCTCCGGCCATCTTGTTCCGCTGCAAACCGGTTTCACGTTGGGATGGTGATTGGTCTGCTTCAAGCGTTGGACGTTGTACCGGCAACAGATGATATCAACTTGGTATAATTGGTTTCTCCATAAGCACCGCCGCTCGATTCAACTCGCCTAGCTGGATGGTTAAGTGCAATCGTCTAATGAGTGATCGTTTTTAATGATACGAGCAGTACATGTTTGAGCTTGAAGCTGTGCAGATTTACATTACAGCTCTATTGTCTGAGCACTGATAGAGTCAATCGTTCTTTGATACTATTCTAAAATTTATAGATCATTTTATTGTGAATCTCGTGATGTCATTTAGCTCAGACCGACATCCAAAACCCCACTGGATTTTGTTAAATTGGTAACCCTTGCAACCACACACAAACTCTAATATTCGTGGCTTTCGATAACCCTCGTTATAGCCCCACCTTATTGCTGATGAGGAAAGTTCAAAACAAATGTCAACGCACGCCCGAAAAAGGGAAGACTCTGGCTCCCTTCTCCCTTTCGCAAGTCGATAAACTCTGCCCGGTGAAAACACCTGGAAAAGGTACTGGAAGATATCACCCCTTATGCTCGTGGTTTTTAAGGGTAACCCGAGATCTGATAGCTCCGTCACGGAAACCAATGGCACGGGGGAAGAGAAAATAGAAACACATAGCCCCGAAATACACACACACACGTGTGACTTTTATCACTAACTTCTTTACCACCGTCATCATGTGCCAGTCAGCCTGCATGATTGTTGGAGTGTTTATTTTATGCATCCTCCGGCTGCGGCTCTCCGCATGGTCTTTGGGTGGGTGCAGACGATAGCGTTGCTTGTTTTATTTAATTTTTGGTCGGCTTTTGATTCGTCGCGAGAAAGTGTTAATTTCTTTACCTCGGTTTGCCGCACGGGATGCTTTTCGAGGGAATTGGTGGGGTTTCATTGTTTAATGACAGCATGTGCCACGGCGCAAGAGGTTGTGTGAGTCTCTCGTCGGTGTGTGCAATTAAAACAGCCCTAATGAGGGTAAATAATTTCTTCCATTCGTCAAGTTTTGGCTTATCATGAGGAAAATCTTCCGTGATTGTGTGAAATCTGACTGAGGATTCGCACACCCAAAGAGGCAGCAAGACATGGTAACTCAATAGATACCACCGTATCACCGCCCGGTCGAACAAGTCTTTTCGTGTTTAAAATTAAAGCTTCGTACGTTTATTTGTATTCCTCCCGGAATGGAACAAAACAGAAGACAACACACACTCGCAAGCTGTTGCCTAGAGTAAGTTAATTAACTTTTCCCTGCACGACCCACCATTGACGGGATGGAAACGGACGTAGCCGAAAATGAAGAGTGTGGCGTCTCGGGCACTCAATCAAACATCTTCCGGTTATGGAATCTCTTACACTTCCCAGTATCACATCGACGCTCGCCCGCGCCTTTTCCAGCACCGGCCCGATATCAACGTTGTCGGTGTCGATTTGTGTCGCGCTGGAGCAGAAATTGTCAGCGCCATTTAAATGATAATCACGCGCCATGTCACGCACGTTCCGGTGAACGTCTGCATTCCTTTCCCGGGTTCTGTGATGTTTGTGAGGCAACCAATCGTGGATCGACTATGGAACAGAAGTAAGATTAGCATACAAACCGGTGGCGAACACATCTAGCAGCTAGAATTAGACTCTCGGTGAGCGGCGGCGACCGAGCAAGAGGCGTGTGGAGGAGGAACGAACAGCAACGCTTCCAACTGACAGAGCTAATCGCAGGGACATCAAGCTTCATTGCTCCGCCATGATGGTGCTGTTCGAAAATTAGTCGTCGAAACTGTCGTCGATGCGCACGGAAATCTTCCAATCGACCAGAAACAAGCAGGTTCGGTTGGCAGGTTGATTGGAATCGATGCACGGATGGGTACTGTCTTCGGTTGTACCCTTTCCACCGGGGGGGACTTTCAAGAAGCTGGATGATATGAGATGTCAGTTACCATTTTTTTCGAGAAAGGCAGGATGAAACTTGTCGGAAGACATTCAACACGATGATCGAGCGAAAGTAATGGTAGGAGAACCCGAAAGAAAGACACGCACCGCAAGTGAGAAGGAGATTAATCGGGAGCAAATGATACCAGCCTCGCACCATTCGCGGCACTGCAAGTCGAGACGGGTGGTAACACGGGAATGCGCCACGGTGACAAAATGGTCGGTGAAATGTTCAAAATTATACCATGACTCAGTGGAACCGGGTTTCGGAAACGATGCGGCACTAACTTCCGCCGAAGGTTTGTCTTCTTTGTGTTTACTTACGGTGTCTTAACGACATGGAAATGGGGATTGGGTTTGTGCTACTATTTCCTTGCTAGTGATTGAATCAGACAGAATTGGTCGCAAATTCCAACACCTATTCAAAAAAAAAATGGACGGTTCGAAATGAAAATAAAAACGCCTGCTATAATTTAATCCACATTCGGTGCCGATACACGTCTGATTGTCATTCGGCAGAGTGGTTTACGAACAAAAAAAAAATATTCAAATGTAACCGATACCGCAATGATCACGGCTAGACGCTAATTTCATGCGTGTGTCGCCATACAAATACATACCCAAAAACACACTACCATACACATCACTCTATTTCCCCAAGAACACATCCCCCAATAGGCAGAATGTTGATGAAGCGGTAACTCCTCTGCCCCGTTTGTGAGGGTCCTTCTACTTGCTGTTTGTATTGTAACGTATTGTTAGCTATTATTCGTTCACACAGCGAAGAAGATGGTGAAGCGGACCGGCGCATTAGTAAACAAATTTGTCAGAAAAATAACTGTCAACGATCGAATGGCAATGTAGGGAACGATGGGACGACGAACATCCAAACAATGCTGTGCTTATACTCCCCAAGCGTGCAAGCATTACGATGATGGTGAGCCACTTGATGGTCGTGATGAACGTGATTTAAAAGCACCAAACCACCTAACGACAAAATGCGGCTTTACTCAGTTTAAAGCGAGAGTGAACCACGTTTTCGCCTGTTTGGATGCAATCCGCACAACACAACACGGTTGGGATGACTCAGCGATGGGCAGCTTTTGCCTGTCTAATGTATGCAGTGATAACGAATCGTCCATATTGGCCATTTTGATTAGCACCTTGTTTGAAATAAGTTTTTTTTTTCTTTACATACCTCTTAATTGACTTGTTGACGGACGATTTTACCAGCAAGCGTCCATAGAGTGCCTGTAAAGCAAAGTAGAATAATTGTTTATTTTAGCGATTGTATCATTAAATGAATTGTGCCAATTCTTGAACTCCCTGTTATGTTTTCGCTCTACAAAGTAGCACTCTTTGTTTCACTGACGATCTGAACGGCCAGGTTCGTCGTTCGTCTAATTCGCTATCAGATCTACGTGAGCAACGATGTGTTGCGGACGGATGTGCGCGAACAGCGAGGACGGGGAGGAATGGGTTCTTTATTTTGCTATTGATGTTAGAAACTTAATGTGAGCTAATAAATTTAAGTGGATATCCATTCGGCGAGATGAGCTATGATAGGTCCCACGCGTTACGTTTGTGGCAGAGTACGAAGAACTTGCGCCCGGTGAACGTAATGTGATTGTGGGGAAACCTCACCACCAACGGGCCACACAATTCACCGGGCCGCATCGGCGTTGTTCGCACAGTAAACGAAACGAATATACGCGGTCTGATCCGTCGTATGACAACAAATTCTAGGCGGAGGGTCCCACAGAGACATGTGCCCTGTCCGTCTCGGACGGGAATGCGAAAGAACCCTGACCATACCAAAGAGGAAGAAGCGTATCGTTAGATCGTTAGCAAGAGAAAGATATATTTTCGCTTAATTTTGGCGGGGAGCAGGGAGCATCATCGACGTATTTCCCCGGTTACCTTCGTTAGGTTTTCCCTCCTCAACGCGACGACACATGACGGGGTGGAGAGAGAGAATTGGATTTATTTTTACCAATGCTCCATAAAAAAGACATCTTCCAATGTGGGAGCATTCTTCGTTGCCCAGCCACCATTCGTACCGCGGACCACCTCATCAGCGTCACTTTTCATTCGTGATTGATATCGTCACGATGATGAGCATAATGTTTGGCTACAGCAAAATAATCACAACTCACCGTCAAGATGATATTTCGATCATTTTGCATCATTTACGCTTAACATGATGGTGGTCCGCGTTTGAAGTAACGCTTTACACAGGTGCCAAAATCTGATATGAAAAACATAATGTTCATTTGCTCAGTTCACCACCGCTGGTGTTAGGTCTGCCGTCTGTCAAACAATGTCAATCAGCTTCAGTTAACAGCGGTTTGTAACTGATAACTAATAGGCGAATAACTGTGCCTGGCTCTACTGAGCGGAAACAACGTCCAGCTTCGTACCAACGGTCGTCAGCCCCCAGGTGATCCCAATTACTAATTCCATATTGAAATGTAAACATTTACTTACAAGTCGTCCTCCAACTGGCGTTTCATTGAGAGAAGATTTTTCCAACCCGAAAGCAGAGAGCGCGCGAGAGGAGATGAGAGACAGCAGAATGATGTGCCGATCGCGTTTTCCCGATGCTCACTGATCAGAACCTATTCTTGAAGAAGCGCGAATGCCAAGCCGTGACGCAACTGGGTTGGAGAAATTTAGCAAAGCTCTCCATATTGCTCTGGTCCGCATGGGACGAAAGATCGATCGTTCTCGCTCGCTTGGTTTTTCCAACGGAACCAATGTTTACTGGTTCCATCTCACTCGCACCGACAACCGACCGGTGTGCAACGGTTGCACGCATGATCGGTGTTCAAAGGATGTCGCACACCACGGTGACTACGTCACAAATGACCATCATATGGTCGTAAAGGCAGCCACCGTGAGTAACCTGGGTGGAAAAATTCGATTGGAACAACCAGAAAAGAGAGCCAGAAATACTGCGCCTCATCGGAAGCAGGGGTGGAAAATGTTCTTCTCGACAACGGACTCTGCAATGTGCAAGTGTGCGAGGTGTAATCGCGTAGAACAGAGCGAGAAAACCCGTTCTTCGCCCATCAACACTTCGATCGACGTTTGACCGCCAACCCGCCAAACCATCGACCGGGAAAACTGACCACCGCTACGGTGTTGTTTTTTTTTTTTGCTGCCTCTGCACGCTTCTGTTAGGATTTCTCGCTCCGGATTGACGTCTGCTCTAAGCGCATTCTGTGCAGACGGCAACGGCATGTGCTGATCCGCGCCGAATGTGGCGAGCGAGATGGAACGAGATATTTTAAAATTATAACCAACCGGCGGCGGCAGCGACGTGATTGAAGCTCTGAGTGTGTGTTCGAACCGTGGCCGTTCGTTGCGTTCTTCCATCCATTTCGGACGGTTGATTTTTAGTATTTTGCCCATCGAGTCGTCCAAAACCCGGTGAAGTATGCACCATGAGACCCTGCTTCATGATGGATCGCGGGGAGCCAAAAAGGGAAGAGGGGCGCGGGGCCCGGGACGGTGAGCAGAAGAAGAAGAAAAAAGTCTAACAAACTTGCTACTACACCTAGCGATGGCGAAGTAACGTCGTCGTTCGGGGCCCCACCGGACCGCTGTCGTCATTGAGATGTGTTCGCTTGCTGGGCGAGAACCACGATCGACCGGCGATCGGCGGCAGTTCAGTGCGTATGGTGTATCCCGCCGGACGCGGTTCTGCATTAAAGCGTCAGCGCGTCGGTTTGAGGTTGCGGTAATCTGACCGGTCCGGGTTTCGGAAGTGTATCGCGCGCCTGGTTGAAGCTGCGGGTCCAAATGTGGTAAAACGAATGAATCCAGCCTCTCGATCTTGACGAACTTGAGTTGGAGTTTGGTTGCCGTATCGACCCCAGCCGGGGGAGCCCGGCTGTTTGTGTTGTACCCCATTGGGGTGACTGTGTGTTGTCCAGCTGTCAGCTGGTTGACAGCAGTCATTTGACACCGACTGTGTGTGACGCATTGGAAATGACGTTTCAATTGATTGATCGATTAGTGGTGCCGCTTAGTAGATGAGCGCAAAGTGCTAGCAACGTGTTGAAATGATGCAACAAAACGAACATTAGTGCATGGCAATGAATATCCTCGTGGTTCGTTAGGACCCATCGTGACAGAGCTGATCAATGCGGAGGAGGAAAAAAGATTGAAATATTGATTTTAATCATCAACTCCAATTGGGAGAGTTTTTCGCATTGCACTACACAGTTACTAGCGCTATGACTCCACTGTGGAGCTATGAGTTCTACCTCATTGCGCCCACTTGGATTATCATAATCCGTTATGTAACCGGTGTGTTACGGCCGGAAAAATCGTCATTGGTTTCCGCTGAAGGGGAAAAAACCTCTGTGTCTGTTCTGCCGCGGAAAGCGTGGAAGATCGTGTGCATTCGTGCTGTTGTCCGTGTTTGTGAGTGTTACGCCGTGGGCCATGTGTAAAACGTGGGGTGCGGATGTTTTGTAATCAGTGCCGCAGCAGTGAATTGAACAGATACCGTACCAATGGTTGGTGGTTGGATTTGAAGCAGTTGCTCCGAAAGGATAACAAGGATGTAACTTTCACACGATCGTCCCCATGTGTGTTGTTGTGATGTGCCTGTTGGGATGCAAAGCAGTTGGGTTGGGTTGGGTTGAGACGCCTTTACAAGGTCGGTGAGGCCATTCGCACTCGCATACTCGATTGATCCTGTCTACCCTCAACTTGGCACGTCGGCATTTTTATGCCTCTGTGTGTGTGTGTGTGTGCGTATTGTGGTGATTTTCGTTGTGCTTCACAGTGTATGCCCAGTGGCCGGTTTTTGTGGAATTCTTTAGTGATAAAAATCAAAAACCCGTCGCGCTTTTAAAAATAGTCGCCGAAAAATACGACAAGCCAAGCAGGAGGGGAGCAAAGCGCGCCACGATTCGGCGAACGGAAGAAAACAAAAAACGGGCGACGAAATCGCAGTGTTCCGCGATGAGATGATGCGAAAACAGAACGCACGATGAAAGGGGGTGGTGAGTGGCTGGTTGGAAGACTATCGGCATCGGATGGTTACGATAGCGTAAAGTGGCCATAACCATACAGCCGGGTGACAAAAGAGGGTGGCTTGGAAGCTTCCTGGCGAAGGTGCGACGACGATTGGGTTGGGTTTCGGAGTAGATAAAAGTCTTGAAAACCTTCGCGCTTTGAGGCGGGAAAATGGGAAATGGCTCGCGAGGGAATTAAAGCACGGACAGCAGAAGATGCTGCGGAAGCTTACCATCACGTACGATGCGAAAACAGATTATGTCCCTTCGTTTTGATCTGTCGTATTCTAGTGAATCTATTAAAAAAAAGCAGAAAACACACCCGCACACGCTTTCTGGTACTCATTCAACCGCAAGAGAACACAGAAGTAGTAGACACACACACACACACACACAAAACGATAAAATCTGCACCAAAAAAAAAGCGTACGACGAGGAAAATAAATGAATAAATTTCAAAGTCATCAAGTGGATTGCTTTAGAGGTAGCTCGTACATTTTCACACTACCCGTGGTACGGTGGCCGGGTGTTCATCTTCGGCGGTGGTGGCACATGGCACATGGTTTCCCCGCGCACACAATGCACACAAGAACACAAGAGCAACGTCAAGTTTTCAACGGGATCTAGTTGAGTCTCAAGTGTGGGCGTAAAAATCACAGAATCGAATAAAACGAATCTGAAGGATGTGCGATCAAGTGCACCGAGAAAGAATTGAGCGAAGAAAAGAATGGAGAAATCCTTACTGCTTGGAACCAATTCTAGTTGCCGCCGTCTTACTACAGTTTCTTTGGGGAAATAACAATGCAATACTCTACATCAGAAGCCACGTGGGGGATTGGTGGGGGGGTGGGAGCATAAAGCAATAAAAGCACACGTTCCTTTATGTTGTCGTCTCTTTCCCTTGTATACATAGAGAAGAGTTCTTCTAGCCTGAAGTAAACTTCAGGCTGGTCAGATACAGCTCTTGGCCAAGACATCATTACACATCGGTGGTGCTTTGTTGTGTTATGCCACCCTTAAAGTGTCCTTTTATTTTGGGGTCCATTTAACCGCTGCTCTCAAGTGCAGCGATAAAGCGATTTGAGGGTGTAATTTATGACCGGTAACCGTATTGTGGCAAGGTGCTAAACGATGCTCCGCCGAAAAATATGTTGTGTATGTGCCGTCGTGCTGTAGCAAAAGTTGTTTAAAAGTGAGTTTGAGTCGTTTTTTTCTCCCACAAAAGAATTGCATCCTTTACCACACCGGAACCGTTGCCGAAACTGAACGCGAAGAAGCAAGATAAGAGTGTTCTGCTGCTAGTTGGCACCTTTTATTAGGTGCAGGTGTGCACGTTCAACGCCACACAGCGAGAATATCTTTGCCCGTGTATGGGTTTTGGCCACCAGAATTGGACACCTTCGAAATATGGTCAAGACTGCCCGGTACGGCCAAAGATGATGTGCGGTTGCTCGCGGTCGTTCGTCTGTTTTGAGAGGGTGAAAATTATTGTTCAAGTGCCTTTGGAGTGCCGCCGAACCCGTTCCGAATTTGTACGGATTTAGAAAGGCGCACTGCCACTCTCTACTACCCCTATTTTCGAGGGGTAACAAAAAAATCGAAACACAGTTCACTTGAGATGAAGAAACCGAATACACCGATCCGAGGACTCGGCTTGCCTCTCAGGACACATCCTACCCATGCGGTCTGGGTTGTACGTTCTGTTGATTGGACATTTTTCTTCATTTCGATGTGAGTGTGTGCGAGAGCACGCGCACGTGTTTGCGTGAGTATGTGTGTTGTGTTTGCGACTGCCACCTTCACAAGCTGCTCCAATGTCAGCGTTTCGGGGATCGTTTTCAGTGTCCTGTCCCTTCATGTAGCGAGTGCTAACGCAAAACCCCACCCCTATACGATACAACGAACCGTGAGCAACTCCTTCCCATTTCACACATCCTCTTGCAGCTTCCCACGGGTGTATTGACCACTCTTGAGAAGAATGATTTATTTTCGCACGAAACGTAACGCCGTCGGTCTTGTGTCCCTCGCCTTGGGTGACACTCACGATCACGATCGAGGTATTCTTCCGAGGGGAGTTTTTTTTTCCTCCTCCTCTTCCTTTTGCCAACAACCACACACAAGCAGACTGTACGAAAGGCATCTTCCTCTTGTTCTTCTACCAGATTGTTGCTTCTTTTCAGTTTTTTTTTTATCTCCACCAGTCGCATTTCCACGCGTCATCGGCAATTGTTTGACGCTGCGCGATTGCAACCCTGCTTTGGAGATGGGAAGGTCGACGTGAGCGTAAAAGCGAAGTAAAAAAAAGAAACCTCGTTTGTTGATGTGTCGTTCGGCGTTTCGGAAGCTGCTGCCTTTCATGTGCACTGGCCGGCCACGAAATGCGAGATGTACTGGATTTTTCTGTTCAGTGAACTTCGCGCTACTGTGTATTGCACGGGCAAACGTAAGCAAATAAACAAACAAATGATTATCGACTATCCGCATCGATGCTTCTGTTAGTACTGTTTGAGTTAAAGCAAGATTTAGTAGTTCGAGTCCGGTGAGAAATATGAAGGAAAAAAAAACACACACGCATATATATACAGACCATTCCGAAACCTTACGCTACACCAGAAAGGAACCTCGCGTAGCATCAAACACTCGTAAGCAAGATCGATTGTTTGATCTTGACCACTGTGGTCTTGGCTTTTCTGTTCCTTTACTGGTTAAACTCGTTGTCGCTTTCTTTTAAGTAGCAATAAATTGTGCGCCCATTATTGTTTGGCCGGCTTGTCGTAAAGCAGCCGGCGCGTCTTAGATCCTTGAAGATATATATTATATTTTTTCTCACACCTTTCCGAACGCGTCTAAACACCACCACGGGTTGACCGTCAAAAGTGTCCTTTTCCTACTGCTCCCGGACACACATCCACACACGCATACACACACACACTCGCGTCCGGTCCGAGCGATTGACTACTCGAGCCGGACAGCACGGATGTATAGCGTTGGAAAGCACATTATAAAACATCCCATTGTGTATGCTCATTGGCCCATCAGCGTTAATGGAGGATCGCCATTCGTTACCGTCTCGGGATGCTCCATCATCCTTAAGACGGGACCATGGCGAACTGGGACGGGGGAATGAAAACGGCCTAATGTCACCGTTTGCCGTTGCCGAGATGGGTTTTGATATGATCATAAATAATTCAACAACGGCTGCGTTCAGATGTCGCCCCGATTTTATTACCGTTGTTTAGTGGGGTTGCCGGCCGAAGGAAGCAGGGTGTGCGAGATGTGTGGACACGTACGACCGTGGACGGATGGATGGATAGATGGACGAATGTATGTTTTACGCGGCGCATCATAAACCCGTCCGCGAGGTTGTAGATAATGCCGCAGCCATTTCCATACAGTGGATGACCGGGCGTCTCCATCGTGAAGCGTTTGGTCGGTTTTCCTATCGTTTGCTACCTCACCAAAGAGATGATGTTGGAGCGTGATCGGTACGGGTTGCTTCGATAAGAATCGTTTCATTTGTCTGGCATGATAGATAGAAGTGGTCCAGCTTCGCCAATCTACTTTGCCGGATCAATGTAAACAATTTAAAAGAAGAATCGTTTGAAACGCTTTCAACGCTTGCTGGGATTTGATTTTTTGTTTGTTTGGTTTTCGCTCGCAAACTCTTTTCATTTGATTCAATAATACTTGGACCGTAGTGGAACGATGCCAGAGGAGCAAAGATGGGGCAATTACAATCACCGTAAATGGCTCTATTTAGGTGAAACTTTTTTTTTGTTGCTGCCCAAATCTGCGAGGAAAAACTTTTTGCCAATTTTATTTTGTTGGGATTGTACAAGAAGATATGGCCATCTCCCGCCGTTCTGCCCTGTCGTTTTCGTACCGTGTTGGGTGCTATTGTGTGCCGAATCTTCGCATTAGTAGCAGGGGGTTGTTTTGGGTAGGTTTATTTATTAGCTATTTTCGGTTGACCAGCTGCCCCGCCGTACACGCTGACGAATGGCGCAAGAGGAAGGTGCTCCACCGTGGGAAAATGCGTCAAAGTTGAAACGAAATGGGTGTGAAACAAAACAACAAAACCAAATTTCCTGACGCATCCCCATTCTCTGGTTTTGGGCGTGCGGAAAAAAAGATTTCTACCAAAAAAAAAAAAAAGTGTTCGAGATGTGTAATATCAAAATCGAAAAGTTCGCTTTTTGGTCGTTTCATCCCGTGCTCGTTAATTCGCTTTCGGCCTTCGGCATCTTATTCGCTGAAGGTATGTTGCGATAAAGTTTTATTGGATTGCCGATGCTGTTGTTGGTGTTGTTTGGTGGGGGGGCCCACCAAACTGCATGTTTTGTTCCGTTTTCCCGATCGCGACCGATTGGAGGGCTTTTCCTTTTTCCGTCCATGGCCAAACACCAAACGGACGAACAGGGAAGCGGAAGAAGAAGGCGTACGGTGATTAATTGGCATAACGCTTCACACCGCGCTCCCATGGGGGCGCTGCTCACAGTTTGATGCTAATCGGTCGGTTTCCCGGGCCTTTGTGTGGTATCTGACAGACGGGGTGTAGCGAGATGGATTATTATGTACGCACAAACGCTTCCCACTGTAAACGCATCGCACCATCGATAAAATCACCTTCGTTCGCACTTTTCCGACCTTTTCTGCTTTCTGGATGAATTGACGAACACCGACGGAAAATACATATCGCGGTTCTCATCCCTCACGACGATGGTTGCGCATGTGATGGATCGAAGTTTCAGGGGGGGTGGCTCGTTTTGCTAGCATTTCCTATTTCACTTTGTACCGTTTCCTTTTTGGTTGTTTCTGTGTGTTTTTTTTGATCGAGGAAAATTGGCATGGAATTTCGATGATCCAGCCAAATGGTGTCCAGTGTGACCCAACCCGAGCCCGCAGCACAATCGTCGTATCGGTGGAAAATTGGCAATTTGGGCTACCCGACCGGGTGCCGTGGGTTGATGCCTTGTTTTGGGAGTTTGAGGGATAAAGTGCGAAGGTCACCATTAATCAACCATTTGACGAATGGTTTATTTTCGATCGAACGCCTTTCGATCGCTCCCCCGTACTATGCGCATTAGCATTTTCGATTTTGATGTATTGGGTTGGGAGAGAAAATCTTTCGATGAAGTGTTAGCGATAAACTACTTTATGTTGCTATTGTGAGAGACCTGTGCGCCATAATTACACTTTTCATCTGTAGTAGCGGAGTATTCAAACAATCAATCGAATATTACTGTTTGTTTAGAGGGTGGAATATGCTGTAAAAGTTATCCAAACTAATATTTACACCCAACATTTTTTTACAGCGCGAAAGTTTCATATAAAGGCGAAAAGGTACATTGACAACGGCTGACGTTTGCAGATTTCCAGACATCAACCGTTTTGCAGATATGTAACAACAGCAGCGCACACTTTCGTAACTGGTCGCTGTCAGCATCATGCAATTTTACTAGCCAATTGTGAAGCCATAAACAACTACTCCGGAACTTTAATGACTCTTTCAGCGTCGAATGCGAACCCCTACTCTCAGGGCGGCTTTTCTTTTACTGGTTGTGTCTGCAAAATGGCGCGTTGCTTCTATGATTTAATTTTGTTCCGCTCGGTTCCATTCCGTTCGGTTTGTGTGTTGTTTGTTTTTTCGTCCAAGCGGCTTGCGCCGGTGGTGAGTGTTGGTGAGCTTATAAGCCTTACTACTTACTTGCTGCTGTCGTAAAATTGGATAAGTTTTACGACTGCTTAATTGGCAATTACTCTCTTACCTCCCCAAAAAAGGAGGCTCAGATCTCTCTCGCTTTCTCCCTTCATCTCTCTCTCTCTCTCACACACACCTCATCTCTCTGTCCCTTGGTTATCCTTTTCGTACGCTTGTTCCATTGAATGATTGATATGCCGCGCGGAACGTGACAGCGAGTGCAAATGGCAACGATAACCCACCGGAAAACCAAAAACCAACAAAAAAAAACACACACACACACACAGAAAGAACAACCAGAAAGTTGTCCTCGCCGTCGGCAAAACGGATGCTAAACTTCCCAATCTCGAATTTATGTTTGCGCAAAACCCTTTTTTTCTGCAATCTTTCCTTTCTTCCATCGTATCCCGGAGTCTGGTTTTTCCTGTAAGTGAAAACCTTGTTCCTTCTCAGTCGTCCCCGTTTATTTGCTGTCTCGTTCTCTTGTCTGGTTATTCATAAATCATGTCCCCAGCATTGCCAAACTATTAAAATGTCTCTCGCCGTACCTGCCTATACCCTTCGTTCCCCCGGCCAGTGTGGGAACCATTCCACTACCGCACGCACGCGGATGACGTGACGGATCTCCTAAATCACTCCCCCGGTCCTGGGGGAAAACACACTCTGGGCCCGGAAAAAGTTCCGGAACCCGCTTTTCCTCCCCAAAACAAAGCCGACATTCTAGACACTCCAGGAGAGGAAACGGATTTGAGGACTTTATAATTTATATGCATTTTTTTGTGTGTTTCATTCGCCGGCTGAACGGCCAGTGTTTGCCCAACCGAGACCGTCGGGGTTGTACGTTGTGCCAGCCACACGGTTTATTTAACTTTTGTAAAGCTGGCAACGGGGCGCGACCAGAAGGACCACTGTCTGCCGAGTGGTCTGTTCTGTAGTTTTGCTTCAATCGCTGCACCGTTCCACAGCACTAGGCCTAGGACGCTAACGATTACACTGTTGGACCGAGAGTTTACGATGTCAATAAACACGATGATAGGTTCGTTCTGGCTTCAGTTCAATCCGTGGGGGGGGGGACCTTGTTCGAATGGCGAAAGAGTGCAATGCATCTCGGGTGAACGATTGCAGTGAAATTTCCGCACATCATAAATGTCGGGATGCAATCAAAGATCGGCACGTTAGATCGGTGACCGGTGGCGGGCACAACTCTCAACTATCTGCCCAGGAACCAGCGAACCAGCGCTACCAATGGGTGGGCAGAGTGGAGGCAAAGCATAAAATTCGATTTATGTTTAAAATTCCATCCGCGGCCTCTTGTCCTGCTCCCCTCTCCCTTCCCTCCCGCTACTCCACCAGCAGTCGTTTTGCATATTCGCGACCAGTTTGAAGCAACCGCGCCACCGCATACTAGTCATTCCAATCGACATTCCAGCGCATTCGGCCATGATTGCGATGGGCCCTGATCCCCCCGATGACTAATGAGTCACTGATTTTACGGATGCCGAGTTTTGCTTGCCGCATCTCCCGCTGGAGGGAATTTCAACATTCGCCTAGCCGTTTTGCTGTCATTTTTTGGAGGCGGGGGAGGTAGAAGAGTAGCAAATTTTTGCTAAACCACGTGACCTACTCGAGGGGATTAATCATTTGTGTGACCGTGCGTCAGCGTTAAGGAGGGTCCCACATAGAGGGACGCTAGTGGTTCCTTCCGAGTGCACCGAAACATTGCAGCACCAACCAACCCTTTTTCAACAAACGGAAGCATTATTAATCGCCCACAAGGGGCCCACCATCACCCCGGGGTCCGAGTGCGAGGGGCCACGGAGCATGGGGTTTTTGCACAATAATAATCATTTGCGTATCCGTGGCACGCATCATTCACATCTCGTTCACGGACCGTAAAGTGTACGTGTGTGTTTGTGTGTGTGCGTGTGCCAAGTTGTCGATGGTGAGTCCTCGACAGCGGAGAACGCGCGGGCTTTGGCAAGAACGATCATGCCCGATGCTCAATGCTAAAACAAACGTCATCAAATGACATTATTTTCTTGGTTCCCTGCCTGCGTTCTTGCAGGACGGATGGCCACCTGGAGGGTGGATGTACATTGGGGAGTTGAATAATGGGGTTGCATCGTTGCATCGGCAAAAACTCGCAACAACAAACGCAAACGAGCGTTGCGCCATTGCGCCGGCCATGTTTGCCACAATATTCGACACTTGCTAGTTGGCAAAAAATTCGGACCCCCGGCACACCTGACCCGAGTGCCGTGGTTCGCCACGCTCGTCATACGCGGGCGCGCGGGCAGCAAAATGTTTTGAACGCATTTCTGGTACCGAATGAACCGCAACCAGTGTACCAATTTTGCAGCTTTGCACGGGGTGTGCGCTCGTTGATTGACACCTATGGCGTCACAGTTATCCTTAGCGTTCTGGGGTTTGGATTGAGAGTGCCGGTGTATGGCCTCGTCTCGTTTTCGTGGATTTGGAAGTCGGTATTTCCTGGCATGCTAGACTAAACGTGTAGATTACGCCTGGTGCCCTCGCGAGCAAGTAAGTACGAGCGGTAAACGAGGTAACCTGTTGCCAAATAGTTCCACCAGAGGGACCAGGTTGGGTAGGTTCGGGTGCCGTATAGAATGCGGTCTGAAGGACGCAGTGTGTAGAAATCATTAGTCCACACCGGCTGAAATCAAACCCGTGCTAATAGATGACGCTGGTTGCTTGATCGGGATGCGCCGCAGCACGGGGCCGGAGCACTTCGGAGACACGGTTTGTCTGACGTTGGTGTGTCTGCCTCGGCCGCAAGGTAGTTACATCGACTCGAACACTGGCCCATCGTCGGCGACTAGCCTCCATCACGAAATATCAACCGCAAGAATTATTTTATTATTATTTTTAAACACTCAATCCGCAGTGGCGCGGTGGGACGTGGACGTCGAATCAAATCGTGCTTCAGTTTGCCGAGATGAATAATAACGATTTTGGGATTTACAATAAAAAAATCCACAGAAATCCACGATCACATTCCACATTCTCACCAGCCCTTAAAAGATGCAGGAAATTAAAGATCGTAAATTTGTAACTAAGCTGAAACTCGCCAAAGGGCCGGAAAGCGGCTGACGCACTCGGTTTAGTTTTATGAGATACCACACGGACCCTGTCAAAATGATCCTCGACCATTCGCCCATGAACTAGCCCGTTTGTCATATAATCGCTCCGGTTGCTCTGTATGCGGCACTCAGCTACCTCCTCAGCGATAGCAAATGAGGTGGAAAAAAGGCACCCACCAACCCAGAGCGCTTGGAAATGAATTGTGTACTCCCCGAAGGGATTCGAGTTTCGTTGCCACCGAGCCACCACCCACCACTATCCCTTCCCACCTGCGACAGGTGCACGCACACACGATCTGCATGTCCATTAAAATGGCCGCTCGAAAGCGAATCTCCGTGTGTGTGTGTGTGTGTTTTTTTTTACGTTGTTAGGAGGGGGGAAAACACTACCGCGAAACTTCGTCCTAGCATCTTCACCGCATCCTGCTCCAAGGTCGCGGCGGGATTGTGCTATCCGCGTGCCGTCTCCCTTTGCGCAGCCGAATCACAACACGTCAGGCGGTAATAAATCTTCTATTTAATAGTTCACTTTTGATTGCACCTAAAATAATTACTACAATAGACGGCCGACAGCGCTGAATGCGGTGGCGTTCCCGCTGGGCTAAGAATAACACATATTCCACCCTTCCCTCTGGGAATCGGTGAATGGGACGGTGTGTATGGGGGGACGCAGGTTGGAAGATTCGGATGTTTGCTCTTCTTTGCTGTCTTTACGGAAAAATCTGTCTGTGCGGATCTGTGCCGGTGCCCTTCCTCGATCAACACTTATTAATTCACGTCCGACTAAATGTTGGCGGATTCTTCGACCTGTCCACCGCGTACCGGCAGTTGGCGTGTCTATGGGGAATGGGTTGGAGTAATCTATGAATGCATACATGTGTGTGTGTGTGTGTGTGTGTTCACAGACGTGCTTGTTTGTTTAATATTTAGGAAGCGGTGTAATAATAGCCGGAGAGGCCGGCCAATGAGAAGCAAAAAAAAAACGTACACACACACAGAGACCGCAAGAACATACCCAGAGTTCGCTAAAAATACACATAGAAATGTCCCCATCCTGTCAGGTTCTCCTTTTGCTTAAGATCACACCACGTCCTCGCAGGGACGGCCTTTTGCCGATCGGCGTTTGATTTGCGAATTAAAGGCGAATTTGACGCAAGCAGGTCGAGCTGATGGAATTGGTCACCCGCTGGGCTGTACGTTGGGCGAATGTGTGTTGTTTGTATCGCAAACATGACGACAAGGTGCTAAAGCGCCATTACTATATAACGACGCGGATTTTAATCCGGAAAAGTCTCTACCGTTGGCTGGCTCAGTGGTGAGGGTTGGCGGTAATGCGTAATGGAATTTCCGTGCGTAACATTTTTACTGGTCAATTCTGGATGTTTACGGGGTTCTTTTTAGATATGTTTATTACATATCAGTCAGTTACGATATCTGCCCATGTATGGGCACGTTTATTGTACGCGGTTTATTTCTAATAATTACTTTTATCTATTGGCGCGAGCAAAGTCCTCCAGCTGCTGCTCTGGTGGGAGGTACAACTTCAGACCTGCGGTTCACGGATGCTGCACTAAAATTGTTAGCATTTATAAGTGACGCATGCACATCGTTCCCAAGATTTCAACGGTGTCTTCTGCGCTAAGTGTACCCGCAAATGTTTATGCACGCACGCGACAGAATCGTCCCAATTACCGTCGATCGCGGACGATTCATCATCGTGTCACTCACGGTGCGTCAACGCTATTCCTTCATCGTTTGTTGGCGCACCATCGCTCAGTAACACAAGCCACTGCGTTTCTTCTCGCCTTTCGCACCCCATACCAACAGCCAACAGGGGAAGGCTTTGGTTGTGCTGAAACCCTAACCTTAAAAATAATCCGGCGTAAAACGTGGACGGTTCGTTTGGTGCGGGAAGGATTTTCCACAAAGCTGATGCTGGGTGGATGGAAAGAAGACACGGGGGAAAGATTTCCACGTGAACCGTCCTACACGTCGCGGGCATCCCCGGGTGCTGCCACTGGTAACCGACACGATGGACACGAATGTCGGTTGCTTTAACAAATTTTCAAAATAGCAATCTATCAACAATAGTTCGCCAACGAGGGTGATGGGAATGATCCGCGACCGGTGGTCGAAGCTGCACAACACGAAGGTAGAAAGCTCCTGCCCGATCGCTCAAAATGCATCCCTTCGGTCCTTCGGGGCAGGAATGTGGTCAGACTATGGTTCTCAACCCTTTGCCATCAGTACGTCTCGCTTACGATCTTCAGAACTTTGTGGCAGTGGAAGAACAAACCCCCTCAGTAACCGAGGCAGGGAGAGATAGATGATTATTCATTTTTTTCTACCATTTCCATTGCCAACGTGCTCCGCATTAGTTATTGTTATGACTACGGTGGCAAACCCCTCGTTTCCCAACCCCCCCTGTGAGAGATCCGATCCGATTCGGCAGACCTTTCCCTTGCGATGCATCCCCCCACTGCCCACTGACACAACTCGCGATGCACTTCAGCGAAAAAGAGTTAGGCGTTAAGGGGGATAGTTTCGGTGCGCCATTTTGTCATCGCAAAAGTAATCTGTCGCCTAGTCGCCATTGCGCGACCATGCGACCGACAGTGATGTCGTCGAGGGTCCGTGCTGGTTGGTTCGAAAGATTTATCCCGTTGAGCGAGAGACTGTAACAGTGAGTTCGATTTCGAGGTTATAAGTGATGTGTTCCTGTTATGTAACATAAGCGATGCTGTCCAGTGAGAGTGTGGTTGGAACTTTGCGCTCCATTTTTTTTTTTTCGGACTCTAACTCCAACAGGTGGTTCGATTACAATCGGCTCCCGTTATTGCTATGCGTCTCTTCTTACCATGCGTTTGGTCGGTATTCTTTCCCCGCTATAGAAGCTACACGTTGCTCCATATCATGTTCGGGTGGTGTCGTTAAAAAGCAAAACAGATAATTTATGCATCAAACGAAATACGGCGAGTGACGAAGCGTTCCCTATGGCTGGTTGAGTGTATTACGAATGGTACAGAAAAATCCGTCGCGAACAGCGCCCTAAGCGTTGGTGCCGTCTTCAAAACGATCACAAAATTGTGCAAAATTACTACACACTACACACCGTCGGGTGACCGTTTCGCGCACACTCAATCAGTTACCGTTACCGTACCGATTGAGTGACAGTGGTGCTGGTGGAACCGATTATCGTAGCACTGGGGGTCGTGGTGAAGGTGGTTTCCAAGACGGTGACGACGACGACGACGACGGCGACTGGAGCAGGAGGGAAAATGATAAGACAAAAGTCCGAAGACTACCACCTGGATGGGCCACCGGACCGTTCGGGTGGTAATGGAGGTGGTGGTGGCGGTGAAGGACTCACATCACCCGGGATGAAGCGCAAAAACGAGTCCACATTTCGTCAGCTACAGAACGATGTGATGGGTAAGGCTCGCTCGACACTGAGCACCCTCGGCGACGTGTGGAAGACGAGCAAGAGCACACTGTCCGGTAGTGGCGGTACGTCATCGGCCGGTGGAGGACAAATGGCGGAACAGTATCACGATACCGGTGGTGGTGGCGACGGTGGTTACGATGGTGGCGGTGATATGCAGGGCGGAGTCGAAGCACAGTTCTCCACACCTCCGCGGAGTCCCAAATCGGCAAAAGACAAGAGCTCGCTTGATTTCTTCCTGTGGCCGAAGGGTAAGAGCAAAGATGGATCGTCCAAGAGCAGCCAGAAGAAGGATAAATCGTCCAAAAACCAACCGGCGACGGGGTATGGTGGTGGAGACACTCGAGGCACCAAAGAACCGTCGGGGACGGGTACGATCCGTAAGCCCGGACCGGGACCTGGCGCTTCCGGAGCACGTGGAGGTCCGCCGAACCATCATCAGCAGCAACCCATCACTTCCAGCACCCAACATTACCAGCATTCATCGAGGGTGATGAAATATCGGTACGATTATCCCGACAGTCCAGGTCAGGACTTCCGACAACGGTCACTGGACGAAACGAGTGAATACAGCAGATCGATGGAAGACAATATGGCGTATGTAGGCCGTGAGGAACAAGGTGGTCTCGCCTCGGACCGTTACGGCGAATACTACTCCGACAGTAAGGGACGACCGAAGTCATACAATGAGAAATATTCCTCCCAGTACTATGACTACTCCCCGGGCTACGATCACCCACATGCTTCCTCCTCACGATCACACCCCCGATCTCACCAACGAAATGCGTTCGAGTACGACGACCCGGAGGACCAAGATGATCTCGATAGGCCACCAAGCCCTGGACAGGGAGCTAGCTCCACCACCACCACCACCACTAGTCAATCGAACTTACGCAAATCCACCGGAGCTCCGGGCACCTCCAACATGTCTTCCAATGCAGCCGCTTCACCACCCGTCCAAAAGCACATCCTGTTCAATGAAGAAAACGACATCCTCTACTTCAAGGAAAACCAGCGACCTTCCAAGACAAAGTCCCTGAACGATCATCAAAGCCGGACGGATAAGCAACAGCAGCAACACTCGGGCATACGAGGACCCGCCAAATCTGCCTCCTACCCTAAAGATGGACATCATCACCATCATCTCCAGCAGCAGCAGCAGCAGCAGCAACAGCAACTTTCTCCTGCACAACCACTCCTACCTGCCCCATCTGCACTGCGTAAAGTGTCACGGGACGAGCGACAGCAGCAGCAACAGCAACCAACTCCTCAACAACGGTCAGCCCCAACGACTCCCTCTTCCAACAACGAACCAAACATCATACGAGCGACATTAAAGTTAGAAAAGTTGTCCAGTACTGGTGCACCTCTCGGGAACACTGAACAGCAGCAGCAGCAGCAACAACAACAACTGCAGCAGCAGCAGTCGGACTCTCCCAAACCGAAGGGCATCCAGAAGCAGTTCAGTACGATTGTTAATCTCCCACGGGGGATGAGTAGCACCTTACCGCGTGGCGGTGCACTCGAGTACGGCTCCAAGGCCGACGGTCGCACCGGAACGATTCCCGAGGAAAATATGGTTGGAGAAAGCGAGAAGCGAACGACCGGACGGAAGATTTGCTTCCAGGACGAACCGGTGGACGTGAGCGAACGTGTCAAGTGTCAAACCTTGCCCCGCAGTGCGGCACGCAGTTCCGTACGGACGTCGACGATAAAATCCACCACGGAACCAAACATCGATCCCAGTGTGAACGAATACTTGGACACGGATATGACCCTACCGCGCAGCGGGAGTCTTGATTCGGACCTAGAGGTAACTCGGTACATTGTTTACTGCTTGTCGTGTTCCACACTGCTCGAATTGCGGATTTTTTCCGGTCAAAGCTTCCCTGAACACAGTCTAACGTTTTTTTCTTTCTTCACAGTCACAAGCCATGCGGATTGTCAGAACCGTTGGCCAAGCATTCGAAGTGTGCCACAAGCTGACCATACAGGACAGCGGAGACAACCTCGGTGACGACCACTCGGAACTGTCACCGTGCGATGTTTCCGAACAGGATCGGTGCTCTGATCGCATCAGCGAAGATGACGATATCAAAAAAGGTAAGTCACGATCGGAGTGAAAAAAAAAAAACAAATGTGAAAAGGCGTTCGGAGATTCGCGGAGAACGTCATGATGGGGACCGATAAGGCCTTTTTTTCCAAAGCACCAACATCAATGTTTAACTGCCGATTTGGGAGTCGAAAACAGATTGCACCAATATCCGGACCGCCATTGGAAACAGACTCTGCTCTTTTCATTGAAAAATTCGATCGCACCGTGCCGTGGTACCGTGATTCGTTCCGTTCTCGCGCAGAATGATACAGATTCATTTCAATTTTGTTTGGGCGCCCGGAGCGCTTCATAATGGGCGTCGGTTACCATTTCCGTTTTGCCGCAGCGGCACGATTATACTAATCGAAAGCAGCAGTGTATAGCCGGGGCCCGAACACCATCCCAGGGTTGGGGCGCCCGGAACAAACCGATCCACAAATCGTTATCCTTAGCCCGTGGCGATGCCGACTTGGAGCTTTAATTAAATTTGCACACCCCCTTGCACCCAAACACACACCTAACGCCGTGGCGAACGGTTGATCATAGAATCGAGAACTTTCATCGCGCGTTCTGGACACGGTCTACCCGCGGCACGGAATTGGGGGATTCTTGATATTACTTCATTCCACACTGCTCAGATTGAGGCACAGGCCGGTGCAGCAAAAGGCACAGGCCGCCCACCACATCCTTCCATTTTCCGGAAACGGATTCGATGCTGTATGATGCTTGGAAGTGAGGTGGGAGCGGGTTTAACGCTCCGTTCGGTTCCCACTCACCCGGAACATACTGCGCAAGCCATCATCAAAGAATAAACCGACGGGGACTGACTGACACTTCAAATGATTTCATCAAAAAAAAAAATAAGTAGCGAAAGCACACCCGTGTCTGCAGTGAATTGATTAGAATTCTTTCACAATATTACGCGACATAATTTAGTCTCCGTGGGCTTCCGCTTTTCGGTGCGGTCGGGAAGAGAAGATGGCAATCATTCGTTTTGGCGTTTTGGATTCCTTCGAAAGGCTCGGTGTCTCACACAAGGGGAACACTTTGTTCCGTACCGCGGGCATTAAGTTCGGATAGGAAAAGGAAGTGAGGGATTTCACACCTACCGACAGTTCCCGGGGCAGCATCCTTGCTGTGTCCTTGGTCTTTGGACCGTGGATTGCCGTTGTTTCTTCATCTGTTTCGCTTTGGAAAAGAACTGCTAGCAGCTTCTCGTGGCGCACCGTCCAATTTCGCGTGCTTACCGTTCGGTTCATTTAACACGTCCGGTCTCGGTCCGGCCCGAAGAAGGAGGAACTTTCGTTCCCATTTCATTTTCATGTCCCCTTGGTTTTGTTTTCCCCACCATCTTTTTTGTGCACGTTCCGTCAGTATCGAAACATTGGCAAAATAAATCTCGACAAGTCATCGCTTCAAATTAAACTTTATCCCGCGCGTTGGCTTTGGTTTCGTTCGTTCTTCTTTCTGCCACCTAGTTGCTACGTGTTCGCGTCACCTTCTCGCGTTCGTATCAAATTTGTTTGGTTGCTGGCGGGGGTTTTTTTTTCGTGACCAGTAAAGCGCACTCAACATCCTCGGCGACCCATCTCCAGTACGCTATTGTAGGTGGTTTCGTGGTGGCGCAAGAACCACCGGGCTCAGTTCTTTTCTGATTGCTGCTGGTTGTTTTTCCCTTGCAGCCCCCCCGCCCGTTCGTGTCTTGCTTTATTTATTTACTTTTTTGCGTTCGTTAGCCAGTTTGCGCTTAGGTTGACTGGCAGAGTAGACGAGCGTAGCACCTTCACCAACGAGGCACGCACGCACAGCGAACCGCACGCTCTAATGCCCGGATATGAGAAGAATGTGGTCGGTATGCCGACCGAGCGCGCGAACTTCCCATTTTGAGAAGACATGAAACAGTCGTAACGATGTAAGTCTGGTAAGGCTCCGGCATCGTTGAAGGAGCACTGGCGCAGCATTCGCGTTACGTGTGTTCCAATTGATGATGGGTAGCTTGAAATCCATACCTTCCGACAGGCTGAGACGAAGGTAAGGAACTCACACACAAACTCACATAATTATGTTGCCACAGGCTTTTGTGCCCGTAGAGCCGTGGTGTCGGGCGTAATGGTAAACCACCAAGGACAAGGCAATCCTCGCCAAGGAGTGGGTTTCATTTGCTTTTAAAATATTCTCGCATCGTCAAGCGGCACGTGGACGTGGCATGTGAGCGTGAGCGAATTATCGCACCGGTACACATCTCCACCTTGTGCCGGGAAGGCGCTTTCCTTTCGCTCGGAAATAAAGAAGAATCCTTGCTTCGCCGAACCAGAACCAGTTTGCGGCTTCATGTTGAAAGGCCCCTTCCGGACGTTTTGCTACGAGCTAGTCCGGAAAACACGGACAGATCTTATTTGTCCAACCAAGTCGTCGGATCGGGCAAGAACCGGATCGGTGTATAAAGGGCGGAAATGGCTTCTTTCGGGGTGTGATTGAAACGAGAGAGTCTCGTTTCCTACCTCGTTGTTTGTTGAATAAATAAACCGTCACGTACACGAACTAACAGGAGTGTACGGTAGTCGCAGCGATGTGATGGACAAACCAGCGCCGAAAAAAAAAGAAATACCGTCGGCAGTAATAACTTACCATTAAGCTAACTTCACCGAAACGCCACATACTATCACTCATCCGCTCTGTTTTCGGTCCTCCGGGTTGTGGAAAATGTACCGAAAATAAAAGATAAAAAAAAACCTTGTCCATTCGCAATGCCCGGCCAGGGAAATTCCCACCCTTTGCCGCCGGTGCGAGAGTGGAACGGATTGTGTTTATTTTCTTAAATCCACTGCTCACTTCCACCCACCCAGCACGCACCGCAGTTCCCGTTCGCTCGTTTTCCGGGAGGTCCGATCTCTTTCCAAACAGATGTGCGACTGGCCGGAACTGCGAGCCAATTCTCACACCCCGGTGGTTACGATCGATGAGATTGGCCAATGATCTGATTTACAATATCAAAATAAAATTCACACAACCGGAATTATTATTGTTTACGTTGGTGATTAATTGCTGGTTCGATCGGTTACGCTGCCTAAATAAATCACCTCTTCGCACACGACGACCGGGCGCGCGCGCGCACACCGCAAAGGTTCAATTTTCGGCTCGCGTTCCAGCGCGCTGGTGGTGTGGGGAATATGGCACACGTTTAAGCGGAAACGACCATTCGAACGAAGAAGTTCGAGTCGAACAGAGAGAGAGAGAGAGAGGGAGAGCGAGAAAGACTAAAAATTGTGTGAAAAATCAAACGTTCCGTACCACGCATCAACTGAACCGTATGATTTAATGGCATAAAGACGAAGAGACGTCGGTGGAGAAAGACGGTTTCTTCTTTCCATTCTTGTTGTGGAACCGCCAAACCGGACGCGCCAAAGTCGATGAGGCGTTAATGGTTGATTGATTAAACAGTGGACAGCAGCTTATACGAGAGGGGTCTCCGTCTTATTCCTTTTCTGCACCTCCCGGGGAACGACAAGCCGGGCCGGAAAAAATCTTCATCGGCCAAAAACCACTCAATCATCGCAGTCTAGTACTTGGGGCCATTTTGTTTTTTTTTTTTTGTTTCCTTTTGGCTTGTTGTGCCCTTAATGTGTGACGATCCGTCGATCGTGTGCGTTCACAGCGTACGTGTCGACGATGTCTTCTATCTCGTCCAAGCCATGCCTTTCTATCTGGTTGTTCAATTAAAAACTCGCCATAGATCGTGTGCGACGGTTCGGTGGGAAAATTTTATCTGTCAAATGAACGTCTCATTGCACGTTTTACTCGGCACATCCCAAAGGTTTCCGCGCAAAGTGCGTCCTCGTGGAAGCATCAGTTTCACCGCTTTTCCACTCGCACACTCCTTATTCGCTCTCTCTCGCCGATCCGAACCCGTCTGTCCTGCTCAAGGTGCTCAATGACGTCAGAGAGGACGACCGAACTGCGTGCCACACCACACCTACTACCATGACCTAACTTCCTCCCCGGCTCTCGGATCCAATCGGGCACATGTAAATGAAACATGCTGGCCACATGTGGACCACGGACCTGGCAGGGCAAGGGGTCTGTCAACATGGCGTCACGCAATGCGAATCAGGGCCACGTGGCCATGGTGATTGAGTGTGGAGGATCGCCCCAGGTTCGTCTCCCGTTCACGAGATCGCATGCTCGTGATCGATGGAGCGGACCAGCGGACACAATTGGCGTGGTTAGACGGTGGGGGAATACCATTTTTCGTTCTGTTTGCTTATCGATAATATTTTCCAAACCACCCCGGTGGGTGGCAGTGTCTTCGAGTGGGTGGATCGCTATTTCTGCCCACACCTGTCATTTGGAACTGTTGGAAACATTTGGAGTAAAACGTGACTTTGATTTCCCATCAATTATAGCCCGGTGTGGCCGGGAGCTGTTTTCCCTCCCCCACCCCCACCACTCCTTCTGGTCGGTCAACTTCAATCGATGCGATTGATGCGCGAGCAAAGACTGGCCCGAGGCGTGCAACTTTGAAGCCGAACGTATAAACAACATGTCATTTGAGAGCAAATTGAATCGTTTTTCTTCTTTCCCGCCAACCGATCGCACCCGACATCCGTCATTTCGGCATGCTTCTTGTGGCTTCCCGCCGGCTTTCTGGTGCGTTGTTTTTAATTAGTGTATCTTTTCACAATTTTTACGCTACTACCATCACGCCGATCCCAGCTACCAACTCTCGTTCGGCGTGCGTGAAAGGCTTTTGGGAAGCATTTTGTTTTTTCCTCCACACGCACACACACACACACACACACACACACGGCTCCCATCTCAATCTGATGTGGTAGCGTAGGGAGTTTCTTTCTTTCCTTTTTTGTTGATGATTACATTTTCATTTGCGACTTTAGCACGCGTGAGTTTTCCTGTGTGTGTGTGTTTTTTTTGTTCTTCTTCTCCGGAGGGGGGAAATTAAATTGATGTTACCGGCAAACGACAGACAGCATGGAGCAGAAGCAACAAACAACAAAAAAAGCTGCCATTTTCCATCAGCGTTCTTAAAACGGGAAGGGAAAACCCGTCTGAACCCGCGGTAGCGCGATAGGATTAATGTGCGAATAGATGAGACAAAGTGAACGACACGCGCATCGATGATGGTTGTCTTTAATATTACTACTCGCGACATGATTGGGTTTGCATGTGGAGAGGATGGGAAAATATAATGCCGGATGTGTGTGTGTGTGTGTGTTGGTTATTAAATAGCAATTGGCATTAGTAGCTGCACTTCCTGCCAGGCGGGCACAGACAAAACACACAAATTTACTACCAATCCCCAACAGTTGCATGTTGTGCTGTCGAAGACAGATTTTTCATTTGCCGTGCCGTGCTTCCTGCACTGAGGCCACCAGCTTGCAGTGCCGGCGATGTTTTTTTTTTGTTTGTGTTTGCCAGCCGGACACCGAAGCGGTACAGCTATTCTTTGCCATCTTTGATCAATCGGCTGTCAGCAAAATTGTTGCACACCGTTCTACGTCGTGTCTATCCCTTCGAGGAGATGTCGCCCTTCCAAAAAGGTGGACACCTGCTGCTCGGCACATGAGCAAGCGAGGGGGGGGGGGGGGGGGGGGGGATCGCGGGAGCCAGGACATGGATCACGGGAGCTTCGAAAACCGTCGCCCGCGGTTGTGGTAATCCACGTCTCCAATACTTTGACCATGACAGACAGTGACGTTTGCGGTAAGAAGAACGAGCTTGCCCCTGCTGCTTTTCCTTCCCGATGGGACACCCGAATTGGTGGACATGGTCAACGACTGAACCAGCTGTCCAAACTCGTTCGACAGTGTAATCTATCTCCCAGCAGGGCTTAGGGCCCCGATATAGAAAGCCGGACCCGACCGGTACGAGGTGGTTGGGTGATGATGATTGGTGGTTCGGTGATGATGATCTAAATTTAACCATTCGTTTCTTGTTGTCCCCTGCCATGCCTCCCAAACGCTCGAAATTCGTCCACCACGCTACAAGGGCCAGTCAGAACGGGGAACTGTATTAAAACTTGGTGGTTGCTTTCGGAAAACTATTGCACTTGAATGTCCACACTACGGGGTGAACCGTTCTATTGGAAGTTACCCAATTTCTGCATCCGGTAGCCCGCGCGTCGACGTCATTGGGTCATTGGGAGATACCTCAACCATCTCCGATCGACCCAGAAGCTGATTGCGCTCGAAGCACAAAGTTCAAAGCGACTTCCAAATCTATTCGGTAAAGCGAATTCTTGCATTGATTGCTGGTACCTTCGTGGCAGCCGTAGGAATGCAATGCAAAGTGCAATTGTCGGAAGCCATCGTCCACCGCCATCATCATCCCTCAATCGCTGAGGAATGCAATCAATTCGTCTTGTCGGTTTTGCGCTTCGTCTCGACGATTTCCATAACCCTCACCTGCTACCGGTGCACGATAAATACCATTATCGCTAGGGCAACCGTTCGTTGGAGGTTCGTTCTAATAAATTATCGATTAATTTCAGATCCGGCGATAGCGACACACCACGATTCGCCCCGTTTGACTCGACCGGACCATTTGGATCTGGCGATGTTGGCCCCGGTACCGTCGTCACCAGCCGCCACCAGCAGTACCAGTCTGCAGCGATCGTCCACAGCACAGGTAAGTTGTGTGGGTGGCTGTGTGTGTGTATGATCTATGATGCGGAATATGCCGTCCATCGTAACGTGGCGATAGATACTTTTACCTTCAGAAGAGATTTTCTAATTGCTTTGCAAGGAAGACAAGGATCATGTTGAAGGTATTGGTAGTTTTATAAAACATTGTCTGAAGGCAATCCATCCCTATTGAGGGAATTTTGAAGAGATCAAATCCTCAATACTTCCACTTCATTTATCTCCGCTAATTAAGTAATAGAACATTAGCTTTCGAAAATTCGAAATGCGATTAATAATTTGATACAATTAAACCTAATTCAGAATGAACACTTACCAGCACCGGCTAAAAGGTGTTGTAAATTATTTTATTTTTAAAACCCTCTTCCAGAGAGCGTTTTTGTTATGTATTAAAAGCATAATTAATCCACGCCGAAAGTCTGCAGACCATTTAAATTTCAACTGATTGAAATGGAATGCAAACATCATTAATCGTTTCACGAAAAGTTGATTGATGAATCGATCCCTCGCCCGTTGTGCTGAAGGATCCAGTTGAGACGCGCGGGATCAGTGTGGGTGGTCCAGGAAACGGAAGCTGACGGGGTGGGAGATCATCACTTCCGCCCCCACCCAACCCCCCACCCGTCCCGAAATGCTATTTGTTTAGTACGACCAGCGGTGTATTCGATATTAGCCAGATTAACAAAACCCATCCATCCGCTGCAGTAGCAAAACTAACACAACCAAAACAAACGCAACAGCACGTAAGCGAGCAAAAAAAAAAAGATGGTTGAAAATTGTTCGTAATACAATTTCACGCATCGATGATGCACGATGTTTGCATGGCTTGACGTTCTGTTTGCGGACCATCATCTGGTGAAAGTTTGAAACAAAAAGCAATGCCATGCTTCCTGTGTTCGTTCCCCGATCCAACCAATTTCGGTGTTTTGCAGCAGTTTGTACTTTCCTTTGCTTCTTTCTGGGACGCTCGTAGAACTTTCATGATCCAGCATGGTTACGCTTTACGTCTCGACCGTACGAAGGAATAGGACATTTTCACAAAATATCATTTTGCACTTCACTTGACACTCGCTCGCATCCACACACATACGCACGTGCCTGTTCCGTTCTAACCAGTCTATTGAGGAAAACTGGTAGGAAATTCCTTCCGTAAACGTCAAAAACCCCCCAGCCGACGCCGTGTCCCACAATGGGCCTGGCCCTCAAAAGCGGATACACTTATGCACGATATGCTTATGTATTTACATTTGCCCGCTCGTCGGAAGATAATTAGATTTCCCAGTGCTAATGCGCACCTCACCACCCCTTGGGTGCCTTCCACCTTGGAACGGTTCCCCGCTCGTTGACAGTTTGGCACGACAAAAGTTTCGAGTGCTGGTGTTTCTTTTCTTTTTGTTTTTTTGTTCGGCTGGTCTTCTCCAGGGTGTCCCATAATAAAATTTAGCTTAGAAAGGACGCCTTTTACGGTTCTCCCTAGAAATGGGACCATGGGTAACGTTGCGCACTGCTTCGGTGGTGTGGTCGGTCGACAGATGGGTGAGGAATGCGGTAACCGACGGGGCGTAGGGAGAGTTTTAATTGCTTATGGGAGCGTATAGCTCCCATCCCGAGCGCGAGGACACGCGTTAATATTTAGAGATTCTGGATGCTTTGCCAAAGCAGAAGATGGAGCTGCTAGGCGAAAAGCGAACGAGAGAGCGAGCGAGTTTGTCCCCAAACGAGGAGTAAAGTGATGGCACCTTGTATTTAATCTTAAAACAAGCGTCAAGAAAGTGGAACGGGCCGACCGTTGCATGGGGCTGTTGGTTGCAAACCACCATAAATAAAACCTTTTTCACAACAGATTGTTGTGAATGGAAAGTCGGAAGTAAGGGCGGGGAGGTGGGTTGGCGAATTTGAAGAGGGTGATGTTTTTGAGAGAACTTTTCGGAACAAAAGGACACTTCAGGGGGATCGATGATGTGCTACGGTGGAAATATAAACGAATGTTCAAACCTCCATCCACCGCAGCCAACGTTCCGATCTGCCGGTTTTCCTATCCAGCTTCCCTCCGAAAATGTGCCACACCATGCAGGGTTCTTCACTTTCACATAACATCTCGTCAAAGTCGTTTCTTTTTATCTTGCAAAATATGACGTACGACACTAATGGGGCTGTAAAACATCATCAGCAACAATTTGTAACACTTTGAGGATGACATACGATTAAATTGTCTTTGTTTTTATTTGTATGATTTCATAGCTTTGTAATGGTTTATGCTTGTTATGGAGCTTTTATACTGCCAGAATCATTGGCGATACAAATCTCAAGCTGTAAAATAAGCCTAATAAATGTAAAGAGCCAATTTCGCTGAACGTAACGTTTGCTAGTTCGCAATCCAATTGTGCGATGCGATATCATCATACAGGAGGAGGTAAACCCTGTAGTCGATGGTGCTTTCAAAGTGTCTCTCCTAGGTAACGAACCTTTGGCAGGCCTTTGTCAAGCGTGCCATTGAACACCATTGACAACGTTAAATTTAAATCGAATCGTTGATTAGATTATTGGTTTCTCGCAATACGCCACTCCAGTACAGTGAGGCGATGCCGCCATCGTACAGTCAACCTGTTAGCAGTTAATGCGAAATCACTGCCGGAACTGTGCTTGCCGGCACTTGCTTCATCGTTTAACCTTTCATATGCCGGGCAGTAACGATGGCCCCAACCATGGCTTCCACATTCGACACGTTCCATCGCTGTATCACGTCCACACGGGGAATGAGATTCTAGCGAGTTTCTCCTTAAATGCACCGCGCGCGCTTTAATCTACCCCGTTAACGTTTCAGTTCCGCTTCATTTCCACAGGAAAAGGAACCACCCGAGGTGGGATCATCATCGTTGGCCAAATCCTCCCCGCTGTCGGCATCGCGCGAAATGACGAACCTGCGGGACCAGCTCGATCAGCAGCAGCAACAAACGCGCCAAGTGCTCGCCCAGTTGATGCTCGTCCGTGAGCAGCTCATCTCGGAAACAAACGCCCGCATGGAGGCTCAGGTAAGTGTGCGAAGTGGCGGTGTGAAGTAAATTACGATAATTTGTGCCCAGCAAATTCGAACCCCCTCTAACCAACCGTTTGCATCGGGTTGTCTTCTACTCCAGGCACGTATCCAGCAGCTGCTGCAGCAGAATCGTGAGCTATTAGAGCACATTGCATCCCTCGGTGGCTATCACGAACCGGACCGACCGGGATTGTCGGCTACCGCCATCGGTATCGCACCTCAGGTATGTTCTTTCTTTTCTCTTCCTCTTCTCCGAGACCGCCAAAGTTCCTTCCACGCAGGGAAGGGAAGTTTATCTCGTGCTCGTTCGCCTTTATGCCGCCCTATCCCTGAGTGTTTGTGTGTGCTGTTGCTGTTGTTGTCTTCTAATTTTCCGCCCAACACTTTGCCCGTTGGAATACGGTCGCAATGGCCACCGGCTTGTTTGTCTTGTTTGTGTAGTTTTACGCTCCCGCAACCCCTGTTTTTCAGCCAGCGGTGAATGATTGGGTCACGAAAAACATTCCTTACACAGGAAAAAAAGCGTAGAACGGTAAGAAGCATAGGAAAATAATCGATCTTGCCGCACTAATCCCTTCTCCGGTCTGTATCGGGCAATAAATTTTCCTCAACAACAACTGGCGTCTGTTGATTTTCGATCACCTGAGAAAACGGGGAAAAACGTCCAAAAGCGCCTAAAGTTATGCAATCTTCAAACGCAAGCGACTAACAGCCCGCGTGCTTGCTTGTGTTTCGATCTGTTACTGAGTGTTGTTGGTGTGTTTGTGTGTTATAACTGATTGATCGATGCTGATAATACATAGCCCGCAAGCTAACACGATGCCCAAAAGTGACCACCGTGTCTCTCTCCCAATCCGTCGGAAACGGGAAACAATCCAAGGTAAGTTTTGAACGCTTCCTCTGTGCCCTTTAGCGACACGCAAAACGTCACAACTCGCTTTCCCCATTCACTATCGTCTCCTAGCACTCACAGTTCCGTTTTTCCTCTCCAGTTTTCCTTCTTGCAGCAGCAGCAACAGCAACAGCAGCAGCAGCAACAGCAGCAGCAGCAACAACAACAGCAGCAACAATTGACTGAGCTGCTCAATCTCGGCGCAGCGGGCCTGAACTTCACGCCTGCCCTGCAGCAACTGCACAAACTGCAATCGCTTGCTGGCTTGGTCGCTGGAACCGGCCCCACCGCACCAACCAACCCACTGGCCGCCCAGCAGGAACTGTACAAGCTGAACCAAACGCTGCTGACACAGCTGTCTGGCGGTGCTTTCCCTGGTGCGTTCTATCCCGGTGCCATTCCGACCAGCATCGCCCCGACCGGTGTATCCCCGGGCGGAGTAGCCGCAACAGGCATGCCAAACTTTATGTTTGCCAACCCGAATGCGGCCGCTTACGGGACTGGTTTGGGAGGCTCCTCGAGTAAACCGCCGTCCGCAGATAGTTCAAGCAAGAACTCACCAACGGCAACTTCGTCCGGATCGGGAAGGCTTATCGGTGGGGGAACGGGTGGCGGATTTCTAGCTGACACTGGTCAGCGCTCAAACCGCCCTTCGTATGCGTCCTCCACGTCCACCCTGTTCGATGAGCTTCGGTTGGCCCGTAGCCTGGAGAAGGGCATGGAATCGCTCCGGATGGAAGACGAAGGATCGAGCCCATTCATTAAGCCACTGTCCCAGGTCGGCACGCTTACCACAATCGATCCGGACGGCAAGGTGAAGGTGGTGGTACCGATTAATACAAACGAGCAGATGGGTTCCACCACCGGTCAGTTGCAGCAGCAGCAGCAACAGTTAGACATTCCGGCGGTTGGACCAAGCCGGAAGTCGGCCTCCTTCTCGGAGCTACCGACCGGGGCTAGCGGCAGTTCGGGCACTAGCGGCACGGCAAGTCAAGAGGGTAGCACCCGGAACGTTTCTATACTGAAGGACACATCACGCAGCAAGACATCCATTCCGAGCCTGGTCACGCTTAAGGTAACGGACGAGAGCGGTACCACCGTCACGAGGAAGCTACCGGCGACGCCCAGCTTCATCACACGCAGCACCAGCGAGAAGGTGCCCAACCGCAGCCAGATCATGAGCCAGGTTCAACGCACCCAGTGGGCTCGTCACACCACCAAGTAGCGAGCTGAGGCTGAGGCACTATCACAGCAGCAAACTTTCCTCAGCACTGCGGACCACAAATTCTCGTTACAATGCTTGCGCTCTCTAGTCGGTTTTGTAATCTAATAGCGTGTAATTATGTCGACACTTTCGACACCCACCACTAGAAGGCAGCTCCGATGCGGAAGACGGTCCATCGTAAAATCTTCCGCACGGCCCAGCGATATCGGCAGTCGGGAGCGTATGGACGCTGAAAGAAAAAAAAAAAGCAACACTGGAAGAAGTACTGTAAATATTAGCAACAATTTCAAATTGAACGCGCATGATGACACATAATGGTGATGGTAACGATGATTAGCAAATAAAGGTTCAAAGTTAATTTAACAAAAAAGCAATCCTGCCCCGCAAGAAAATGGTCCGTGTTGTTGATTTGGCCTTTGCGCCTCGCCAGTTATCTTTGGGTCGGGCGTGTCAGGCGTGTGTTGGTTTGTAAACATCCGCACCGAGATGGCAATCGGGACCGGAATCGATCGGCAGGGAAAATTGAAAACCATTCATTAGCACGCACCAGGAAGGAGCAGAAAAGCATGCACAAAAAAATGGCTTGGGGTTTCTTTCTTCAATTACAGTTCGTTCGTGTCTACTTCTCGACCATCGGAAACGGGCGCCATTTATACGAACGACCGATAAATCTGTTGCAATGTTCGGTTGCTTTGCGATAATGAGTTCATTTTCTACTCTTTTCTTTCATTTCGTTCGCAGCTCTCGTCGACGGCAAAGGTGGCCCGCTGGTTCCACACGCTCCAGTGGACCAACCAGGCACAGTCGCTATCCCGACCCGAGTCAGGCTTCGTCTCGGGTGATTCACGGTCCGAGCGCAACCAGAAGTCGGACGTCGATATGGTGGATCTGCTGGCGAAGGAACATTCGGCCGGTGCTGGCGTAGATCTGTGCGACGAGTATCTGCTGGTCGAGGGCACCAGCAACCTTTGGAGCAAGCTGAGCGTCAAGAAGCGCAAGAAGCTGCTCGGCTTGAAGCTTGGCAAGGTGACAACCTTTTAGCCCCGGCGCCGCTGGCCACCGCTGGCGGCGGGCGGTGGTCAACGATGGTGGGGTGCCGGTGGTGGCGGTGGCAGCGAACAGCCACCTGTCCGTTTGACCACGACCGCAGCCTCACCGTCGGCGAGCGAAGCCAGCGATGTGGACGATTAGGGACTGTTCCTTCCGGCCTTAGACTGGGTACGCTAAACCCGCGCGAGGAACCCCACAACCCTACTCGTACCGACCATATACACATACACACATTCTCACACGCCACGCCATGAAAGCGAGATTTTAGCCAGGCACGGTAAACGGTATTTGGGAGAAACGGAACCGTTCTGCCGTGGTGCATGAACGCTGCTCTGCATTTTCTCCCGCCAAAAAACTGAGAAAGAAAAAACACATTCCCATATTCGTGTAGCATGCCTCTAGATGATAATACGCGATGGGTAGGGTAGAAATGATAGCTTACTCTTAGGGAACGATAAAGGCGCTTCTCCATTAGGCCGTAAGCAGACAGACAACAACCATCGCCACACCAAACGGTAATCCCTTGCTATGATTAGGAGACAGAGACATGCAGCAAACCGCCACAGCGCGCTCTGTTACATTCCACCCCTAGATGTATCCCCCTAGCGCAAATTCTAGATCATAAGACGATCGACAAATAGAGGAACTCTGGCACTGTGCTGGACCGATAATGAAGTGGCAGCTTAGCGTTAGATCAGACCAGCATCTGTTGTTGCGCGAAAAACCCAAAAGCAACCCAACTAACGAACTCACTAGTTATATGGAAACTTCATCATCATGGCTTGGCACTGGCGCTCGGATTGGAGGAACTGATGTGCGTTCAACTTCAGCAAACTATTCATCCCATTCGCTTTAAGCATTACTTTCCCTTCGTAACGGACGACCCTACCCTCTCTCGCTCTCTCTCGCTCTCTCTCTCTCCCGCTCCGTTATCTGTAAATTAGCGTATTACTCGTCATACACTCCTGAAGACTGAACTGGCCGAACAAAATTGTTACTATTAATGGCAGAGATTTGCAACAAAACGCATTCCATCTTGATGGCTTTCATCTCGCGGTGGGACGACACA
Source organism: Anopheles marshallii (assembly GCF_943734725.1). Classification (NCBI taxonomy): domain Eukaryota; kingdom Metazoa; phylum Arthropoda; class Insecta; order Diptera; family Culicidae; genus Anopheles; species Anopheles marshallii. The sequence continues at coordinate 83,572,297 of NC_071327.1, forward strand.
GTTCACGCATGGAAGAAGCTTTGCAGGTGATTCATTATTCCTTTATTCATAACTCTTCAAGAACGACGTGTGTGCTTTTGTGTGCGTTTTTTTTGCTCCTCCACACCGTCTAGCTTATAAGTAGTTTAATTTTCCATCATTTTCCCACATCATCCCCAACGCGTTCGCTTATAAGCTTCCACGTGCTGCTCCACGTGAGTGGAGAATTTATGGAAAAGATAGTAGTGAATAAAAATTATAATATATAACATTTTCCCTGTGAAGAAAAGAAAAACAACCTGCACTCGTTCGAACGTATCCCTGGCTTTCCATGGTGGCGTGGTTCCATGACAGCCTAGCCAACGGTTTGTGCCGCTTTCGTACAAATTCCATTCGCCGGTGAATATATATCACTTCATACCCGTATTATCGTAGGATTTTTCTATATTTTAATGAGCCTCACTAATGGCTTCGGTCGACCATTATGATAAGCAGACGGCGTAAAGGTATGCTGCTCTGGATCTGGGGCGGATGGATAGCCGCTATAGTCTTTCCCAGCGTTCTTTCCTTCTAGCGATATTACCATGCTACGCGACCTGGCCTGCGCCATTTGAAGAGGCCATCAAGAGTCCAATGTGTCTCTCGTGACATGATTGATGGCCAACATCTTTCCATCGGGGTTAGACTACAGGAAATGATCTGCCGTTTTTGCAAGCTTTTTCTCTTTCGTTTTGTTTTGTTTCATCTTTCCGGTGCTCGCTGCTCGCTCTATCTAACCATTTTTATAAAACTTCCAAGCAACTTCACTGGTACCTAGCATGGAGCAGCATCGAAAAGCTATTTCTTTCACCCTAATGGAAGGAGTCGCAATGAATGATGACTTTTTGGTGGCTAGGAAAAAGTGTTTCCAGCCGCCTTCACCTACGACAAGCCTGGTTGGCTTTCGTTTTTATTTATAGGTAAGTAATGCGATGTAACAGCCAACAACAGCGTTCCCTTTCAACGTGCACCGAGCGGGGAAAAGACTTTGCGTTTGAGTTGTTGTCTCCTACCGGTTCTATCATTCTTAAGGATTACCAAGGGTTTCCCACGGCTTTGAAGCCCGGTACCGGTACCGGTAAGCCATAAGGAAAAAGTTAAATCCAATCTATTGTTCCTTTTTCCCTTCCTGGCTGCCAATTGATTTTGCAACACGTTCGATCAAGGACCCGTAAAAACCCGTTTATCTTCCTTCGTGTCGCTGCGCTCCGCTCGAACGTCTGCTCGTCTGCACACCTCAATCAATTCATTGTAATCCAATCTGTGCCTGGGTGCGAAAATTCTCCCCGGAGCAACTTTTGCATGCAGTCACACATCATAAATTTTGCCACCGGTACGTACCGCATACAGCTTTATACTTGCTTGATGATAAAATGTGACGCAAAAATGTGCAGAACGGTTTGCCACGGAACGCACGAGTGGCCAGTTGTTGAACGATGAACTCACGCCGACCCCCCGATGGTCCGGAGTTTGGTATCGACTAGGTACGGTGTACCATCGCCTCACAAGAGGGTAATCTATCAATGTCCTGCAAAACGACTTGATTGGCTGGGATGGCCTCGTGCTTGAACGATATTAACTGGTCCCTCACCAACGGGTGTGGGTGGGGTAGCTCACTGAGGGCGAGCTTTTAACGTGTCTTGCGAGTGGAGAAAGCTGCAAATCCACTCCTACGCTTGAATAAAAACATGTTTTCGCACTCCCCTATCTACCAGATGGAGCCGCCCAGTTACCTATGGTATGAAGCTGGCTGCATGCACACCCTCGGCTGTCGCATGCGGAAGGTATAATTTCAGGGGCAGCTGAAAGCACTCTCGTTACACCGCGGGTGGGCATTCGCACACCTTTTGAACGACCCGACCTGTAACGACGGGCCCGTGCTTGCAGCCGGTCTCCAGCGAGGGTCCAATTTGTAGTCGCTTTGGATTTCGAGTTTGAAGCCATTTCATTTGACAGCTCGTCAGGTCGTCAGCTCGTCCTAGGCTGCCTACGTGCAATTACACGTGCAGGACGTATAGGGGGTGTATCACATCGAAGCAACCGGTGGCGGTGACAACCAACCATAGCTCCCCTAGCAAACCGAACAAAGTAGGCAACGAGGCGCCGTGACCTAAACGTGGCACCGCGAGGTGTGGTTTGGATGATGACGATGGCGATGTTTGGTGTAACGAACGGGGCCACGCTCGCTACACGCGGCCACGCTCGCTCACAGGTGCCACCCGTGTCGGATTCAGAGACATGAATTGTAAATATTTATTGTATGAACCTCGGTGGTGTTGAAGGCTAGGTAGGGTTCGACGGGAGCGGGGAGTACTTTTTTATTTTTGCATTCGTATGTGTAACTCGCCATGCTTAGCGTTTTGGGAGCAACACCTGTGTACCGGGAATCAGCACAGGTACCAGTCGTTGCCGAGCGTGGCTTCATTCCGGATTCGAACGTGTGACAGTTAACGTGGTTTATCGCCCGTGCCTAAGATCCGAATACGATTTTTGTGTGTTGAGATTTGTGTGCGTGCTCCGTGACGTGACCTACGCGATGGGTGATACCAATGCGCCGAAACGTATCCGCAAGAAACCCTCGGGAATATTGAAGCTGGACAGTGTGCGTCGTCGAGAATCGTCCGGCAGTTCGCTATTACAACTCGGTGATGAGGTACCGTACCCGAAGATGGAGGCGCCTAGCACCTCATTCCATACAAATTGGCTGCGTACTTTCCCGAAAAGCGTGCAAATCGCACATCGCACCTGTAATCAGCAACGCAAAAATTAAGCAAATACAATAGCACCCTAATGCGCGCACAATGGCAACCTCAGAGGTGTTAGGTGGGGCCGCTTTTGTTCGAATAATGTAAACGGACATTCGCTTTCGATTGTGATTGGCAAAATTGAACGGGAAACGGTGATTCGTTGCTGATAATCGTTGCTTCGCATCATTTACTAGCGTGACCGTGAACCATTTGAGTGTAATCTAAAATCAGCCTTTTGCCTCTTGCAATGAATGGCATGAAGCCTTACAACCAGACTATCTAAGCTTAGAAAAGCCAGCTAGCTCAAGCTATTGTTCGTGCCGTGGTAAATAGCTCTTCTTCATACTTTCTCTCGTCCGAAATGCCCCTTTGATTGGCCGTTCGCACTGCAACACCTCACCGTTCCTTGAATCGAGAACTCTTTTTCTTAAACGAATACACATCCCCCTTGTTGCCCCCTTGTACTAGGGTCGAGGTAAATTAATTTAGCGTAGTAAGCAATAAAAACACCTCCCTTTCACCACATCAAAAGAGCGCATGTAAGCGCAAACGGTTCCCGCGGTGGTAAAAACGGATCCCGCCCGGAATGGGGAACAGAAAAAGAGATGCCACCATCATTCGATTACTATCAGCACGCGGTAATTTTCACGAAACGCCACACACAAAGCAGCAGCAGCAGGTGGTACATCCTTAAACGGACGGATGCCTTTTACTTCTTTTGCGGGTGTTCGCGAACAGACAAGACCTCGAGGGTGCTTAAGAAAGAGGCGCGCACAGAAGGCAGAAATAATAAAAACATATACCTACGTCACGCTTGGTATGTTCTGCGCTGGGGGATCGGGGGGTTTCTTGTTGTATTTGCCGAACCAATGCTCGTTTCGACGGACGGCCCTTTTCTATGCCGAACGGACATCTCGCGCGATCCAGTTGCGATTAATCCTTCCTTCGGAACGGTTCCACAGTAGTACACCGACCACCGTAGGGTTTAAAAGAATCACGCGAGTTTTTTTTTGCAGTGTCTGTTTCAGTGATTCTGTTCTATTTTCGTTCTTAAATTCGGCGTTTGTTTCTAAGTGAGTCCTGATGGGTGCTTGAATATTTCTTATTCAAAAGCTTGCAGTACAGTGCGATGAACAGTGCACCAGCAATTAGTGTCACTATAAACGGATTCTTAGTTATTATTAACCAGAATTTACCTCTTGAATGTGTGCTTGTGACAAAAAAGGGTATAATTTAACCAACATACTCCAATCGTATAATACAATTAATGATGTCTTTGTCCGTAGCAATAAAATTAACGAAATAATTTTACAGCCATGCTTTCAAACAGATTGCACAGACACTCATAAATTAAGATTTTTAAATGCAATTTAAACCATACTGAAATAATTTGTCGTAAATTTCAACCCATTTGCTGACAACGGTTTTCCCACAAAAGCTCCTCCCTACAACACAAAAAAACATACCTTTTCATTGCTAAAAGGCAAATTGCTACATGGCCCACAAAAAAACCCAAAAACAAAAAGACAAACCACCCACCCAGCCAAATTTACCACCCCTATAGTATTCGGTTGCTTTTATGGCCTTGTAACCATTACACGCCTTTACACACCCTCGCTCCGATAACGCACACACATTCACACAAAACAAAAAAAAAGGTACGACAAGGAAGGGAAATTCCTGTTCCGTGTTTCCGTAGCGCATGAATGGAAATATTCTTCACACCCACGGCCACACCAGCGTTCTAAGACACGCTAATGACACTCGGCTGTCGGGGCATCATCGGTCCCGCTGCTCTTTGTTCGGCAGCAACATTTTTGGGCATCCCGACAGTGAACAGACAAATGAGCAAGCTGTTGTGGCGCAGCTCGCACCGACACCCTTTACCGGCACACGGTCGACCGGTAAAGGCACGCGAATCCGCACAAACGCACAAACGATGACACTTCGGAACACACACACATTTCGGGTGGGTCGTGGAGTTTTCTCACTTTTCCTGCTCATCTATTCAACGCACAGTCGGGGGTTGATGGTTTCCCGCGGAAGGAGGAAGAGAAACTAATTGATGAAACCTTTCCCTACGACACGAAGTTTCCGACGAGTTGAGAAATCGGACGTAGAATTCAAGGATCTATTCCGCATTGTAGACACGTCCACGGTGCGTCACGGTTGAGAGGTGGAGTCCCGTACAAAATTCCAACCATTCTCGATCCATCTACCTTAGCACATTGCCGTCTTTAATTCGTTTCGTTGGTTCAGCACGCATGAACGGTTCGAGACTCAGTGCAAGTGCCAGACCAGTGGCAACATCGAACGACAAAAGGCCGGCAAGCCGAAGCTGCTCCACGAAGCCTGCTGTAACGTAATGAGAACGATTATTAATGGTGCCAGCCATAATCAATTATCATTCGATGTAACATGCTGTTACGAACGAACCGCGCCGTTGCATTCTTCTCGGGGAGGTGGGTTTTGTCCCTTCCTGCTCACCATCGCCACAGATGCTTCGTTATCCTTTTCTGTTCCATTCTCCGACGGTCGGATCCACGTGCGAATGGAAAATTATCGTTCATCCCGTTCTGCACCGGTGGTTGAGTGAATGTGGTTCTTTAAAATCAACCCTGAAACATGGGTGTGGAATGACGTCGACGTCGTCTTCATCGTCGTCGATTATCGGTACGCAACACTTGTTCGATCGATCGAAGTACACATGGAGTCGATTATTTTATACTGGAAACGTCAAGCGGAGTGGTTGTGTCAGTTGTTGTGCGTCCTGTTGCCTGTATTGTTCTATTTATATCTGCGCACCGCTCCGTTACCGAACTTAATTGTGGTTATTTTTGGAGTGTTTGTGGTTTAATCATCGTACCTGCGACGACGGTCACAATTCGACTAGACAGCCGCATGTTTGGTAGACATTCAGCAAACAGCGGTTGTAAAGAAAACTTCCCGTAACAGTTGGAATCATTCTCTAACAGCAATAGTTTCATTTCATACACTCTCGCAGCTTTCACCACCATCATCCGTTTCGCCACAACTCTCTGTCACGTGGGCCTTTCCACCCGTGGGACACTCACCCGACGAATTGCCCGAGGACGCAGATGCCAGTGATTTGAGCACGGAGCTACATCCGGAAGTTATTAGTGTTCCGCCGTCACACGATGGCTCCGGTGGTAGGGTACGGTCTTCTACTGTCGGAAACAATCCGCCGACAAAGGTGTCCGTGGAACAACAGCGCCCCAAGCGCTCAGTGAAAGCGTGCTCTACGACCGAGACCGGAAGCGTTATGAAATCACCGGACGTCGCGGGAGGCACGTTCTTTGGCGGGTTGGTTGATAACGTCACCGGTGTTAACTGACATATCTTAATCGTGCATCTTGTATTTGGACTGTGTTGATTTTTGTTTTCCCCCAAACGACTAAAGTGACTCGGGTTCTGGCATTCGCTGCGAGTCGGACGACGATGAGGACTATTCCGCCAGTATTAATGCGATCATTCAACGGAAAGCAAGTGTTAAGAAAAAGCGCGGAGGCTACAAAGGTGGACATCATCGAAGAACTTCAAGTCCGGCTAGCCAGATGATGGGACTGGCATCTGAACCGATGGCCGATGGACGACGTCGCTCCAGCGTCTACACTACCAGCTCGGGTGAGACGGGAATTACGCTGCCCGGGGATGACCACTCGATTGGACGCGATGAGTCGGCCGGACGGCAGGACAAGCTGTTCGATACGATTCGGCTGCATAAGGAGGTGCTGCAGACGGTCAAACTGCAGCCAATTAGTATGAAGCGGAAGCTACGGCTTGTACAGCAGGCGAAAAGCTACATCACCCGACACGAGGGAGCCTTACAGGAACATTTTACCTCTCGAACGGCACGCAGTTTGCTGGCACAGTTTAACATCTTTCTCACCACGGTAGGTATAATTCTCACGCCACACCATTCCATCAAATCTATCACATGCCCCGCATCATCCTCCGACAGAAATGGCAACAACTACTTCGAGAGCTCGCTAATCTGGCCACCTATCTGATACCGTGGGAATCACGCATCAAGGAAATTGAATCACACTTTGGTTCCGTCGTTGCCTCCTATTTCACCTTTCTCCGTTGGTTGTTCTGGGTTAACGTCGTCATCTCGGTGTTGCTGGTTGTGTTCATCATGGTACCGGAGGAGATTTACGTCGATCCGGTAAAGGCCAAATGTGACATCCGGAAGACCATGTCCAGGCAAGAGTTGTCACTCACGAGAAACTTCAGTACGATCTGGGAGTTTGAAGGTCATCTAAAGTATTCACCATTATTTTACGGGTAAGCAAGGTGAAGAGTGAAAATGGTTGTTCAACGCGCTTGGGCGTCGGAAGCTATTTTCATGCACGAAAAAGAGACTTCAATACTGACGACGGCAAGGAACCTGCCTTTAAACGGTATCTTTCATTTTCAGCTACTACTCCACCTTCTCTGGAGCGATTGCATGGGGATACAATCTTCCTTTGGCTTACTTCTTCACCGGATTGGTCGTGTACATTTACAGCTTTGTGGCCACGCTAAAGAAGTATGCATTACATTCCATTTCTAACCACGTGACTGCTGTTTAATGATAATCTCCCTCCCAGAATGGCTGAAAACTCGCGAATGTCCAAGCTATCCTCCAAAGACGATGAGTACGTGTTTTCTTGGAAACTATTCACCGGTTGGGACTACATGATTGGTCATATGGAGACGGCCCAGAATCGGATGGCTTCCATTATACTTGGCTTTAAGGAGGCACTCTTAGAGGAAGCCGAAAAGAAAAAGGATACGCGAAAGTACAACCAAACAATTTGTCATCTCCGTTCCAGGCGCAAACTAATGGATGTAATTTACGCTATTTGCCTTTCCAGCTGGAAGATTATCCTGCTGCGGATACTGGTAAACTTTCTCATCCTGGGACTGCTAGTCATCTCCGCATACGAGGTCATTCTGGTTGTGAAACGCTCGATGGACATCAAGGAATCGGATTCGTGGTGGAGACGTAACGAAATCACCGTCGTCATGTCGCTCATCTCGTTCTTCTTCCCGATGATATTTGAGGCCCTCGGCATTATGGAGTACTACCATCCAAGGAAGCAGCTCCGCATACAGCTCGCCCGGATCATGGTGCTAAACATGCTGAATCTATACTCACTTATATTCGCTCTGTTCGATAAAATTGCGCACATGACGGGGGAGTTGCGAAGAATGAAACCAACCAACTTTACCTCCTCGGCTTCTTCGTGCTTTCTACCGGAAGCGGGTGCTAGATGGAATGTTACACCTCCCGGTGAGCTGCATTCTGAGCGATCGCTCCTGTTGGATATGTTGGCGGATTTCAACCGTAGTGGTGTTGGACCGGGCACAATGTTGGCTAATGGAAGTAACTGCTTTCGCGTTCCTTTTAACTGCACGGATGTTACTAGTACGGCTACACTCTTGACTACACTACTACTGACAAGCATGTCCACCACGACCCTTCCAGAGCAATCTAGCCCAACGACGGCTATAGCATCGAGTGAGTTACCGACGACTAGCTTCTATCAGACCACATGGAAAGCAAATCGTTCGCCTTATGACGGGTACGATTACGACGAGGAGGATATGGATTATTATTTGGAGTATCGCGCTCGTCTTCTGCCCAATGACAAACTAGAGGGCGTGCCCATCAATAAACGTGAAGCTGTTTACGATGGCATCAGTCGCAGCGACACCACCATTAGTGAAGCTGATAACAACTTTACGGACAATCTTACAACAGTTCAGAGCACTGCTGTACCGACAGTTAGCACGGAAGACTTTCAAACTATGACGTACACCGAACTACACAGTTACGTCACTGGGAGATATAATGATTTTTTGGCCTCTTATTACTACGACTCGGAAGGGGATGACGGCCTAGAGCAAACGGAAAGCGACGATGAAGAAGAAGAGTACAGACTAAATCAATTTTTAACATCGGAAGAAGCGAACGGTTTCCAAACTCCCTCAACTACCGAACATTTCGAATTGGTACCGGATGTTACAACAGAACTTTTTCGCAGCACAGTGTCCATCGAAGATTATTCAACCACTCCCGGAGACCTCCACTCAACTGCAGAACAGCTGGCAACAGAGTCTACCACAGACGAGAATGGCGAAAAGTTTTCTACCACAGAAATGGACAAATCGCCCACTGCACAGTACGACAGCGATGTTACGTCGCAGTTTTACGAATTGGACGAAAATATCTATGCAACCACCTCCGAGACATCAATCATTGAAAAGGAAACGTCTCAAACGTATAGCAGCAGCGAAGGAGAATCTTTGTCAACTACTGAAACACCAAGTCCGTGCTATCGTTGGGTATGTCTACCGGGCAACTTGCAGCACCCAGAGGGTCAAGACAGCAAGTATCGAAACGCAGACATCCGTTCATTGTGCTGGGAAACGATGTTTGGACAAGAGTTGGCAAAACTAACCGTTATGGACTTGGTGAGCATTGCGGATCAATGATAGACTTTTGTGGAAGTTTGAATTGTTACAAGATTAATTACTTTTCCAGCTGGTGACGATTGTGTCGACTCTGGTTTTGGATTTTCTGAGAGCGCTCTTCGTGCGGTTTATGAACAGTTGCTGGTGCTGGGATTTGGAGAAGAAGTTTCCCAAGGTTGGTGGAAGCCTTCAACATGACTTGTATCGTTTGAGGTTTCATTAATTCTTTCGATTGCATCTTTTCAGTATGGAGATTTCAAGATAGCAGAAAATATTTTGCATCTCGTTAATAACCAAGGGATGGTATGGATGGGCATGTTCTTTTCGCCCGGTCTAGCCGTGTTAAACATCGCTAAGCTGGTGATCATACTGTATCTGCGCTCTTGGACCGTTCTAACCTGCAATGTTCCACATGAAGTCGTATTCCGAGCTTCTCGATCGAACAACTTCTACTTCGCACTGCTACTGACCATGCTCTTCCTTTGTGTGCTTCCCGTAAGCTACGCCATCGTATTCCTTGAACCATCATGGCACTGTGGACCGTTCTCAAACTCGAACCGCATATATCATCTTCTCACGAACGCTACCGAGCAAATCATACCGGAGATGATCACCAAGTACATCGTGTCACCGGCCGCCGTCATTCCACTGCTCGTTCTGCTCATCCTGATTATCTACTATCTAATCTCCCTCACCGGTTCGTTGCGTGAAGCGAACCAAGATCTCAAGTTACAGTTGCGCAAAGAACGAACCGAAGAGCGAAGAAAAATGTTTAAAATTGCTTCAAGCACCCAGCAACAAACACCGGGTACTGGAATGGCTGGTATCAATGGACTATCCAGCTCCTGGCATAAAGTGCTCGATTCCACGCAACTCCGTCTTCAATCGACGACGGATAATGCAACTGACTCGGAGAACTCCAGCTCTAAGCGTAAGGAACTGCTACAGCGCATGATGAAGAAGGCACTACAGAAGGAAAGCTCGCTCGGTACGGAAGGAGAGCCTGCTACTGCAGGACAGCAAAATTTGACTGCCGAATCGCCATTACCGATCTCACCGCCTGTCATTGGAACGATTAATGAAAAGAATCGGTCCTCTGGACAGGTTAAACCCAAGCCCAAGGACGCTAAGGATGCTACCGACACGGATGTGTTTCGTTTCGATCGCCGTGCAGTAGAACAGATGAATCGTCAAGATGGAGAGGCAGAACCGGGCCAAGGTGCTAATGATGGAGAAACTGGTAGAAAAAAGTTCGAAAAAACTCGCCCTTCAACGGCGGAACGGTTCCGAATGGCGGCGCAGGCCGAACGACGGCGCACCCAAAGCAAACTGGCAGCAGGGAAGATGGCGGACAAAACAGCCGATTGGATTGAAAAGATTCCAGTCATTACGATCAGCAAAACATCGAGCGATGAGTGCATCATCGATTCTGATCTGGAGGATCCATACGATCCTGCTATTACGACGACAACGGAATTGACTCTCGAAAGACGACCGGGCCGTTCGTCGTCAAACAAGAAACCGTCTACGGCAAGCTAAAGTGCAATTGTTGTATTTTGAACATTTACTTACCCCAATCCGTACGTTGTATGTGAAACAAACGAGCATTTGTGTGATCTATGTGTGCACTACTTTGTATGTGTATTTTTTATTATTACATTAAGTATTTGAAAGATTTAGATGTCGTTGGGCAATTTTCAGGACTTTAACACATAATATATTGAATGTTGGACGTTTTTAACCAGTTTAAGATACGGCGACGTAAACATACGTTTTGTGTGTTAGTTAATGTAAATTGATTGAAAGAAAAAAAATACACGTTGGACTTGTTTTACTTTTGTTGCCACTATTGATATCACGCATTCAAAATCACTGCGCGGAACATCACTAACTACACTTGCACACACACACACACACACATGATGACCACCGTCGCCAACGTTCACTTTGTACACTAACCAAACAATTCCCGAAAGTCCTGCGAATTTTGGTTGGAAGCATGTTAACGAACGGTGCTGAAACATTAATAATCGTTTTACTTACCATTTTAGGCAAATCATTTACATTTTTCGCATTAATTTTTAATCTTGACCTTATCAGAACACAACACACACTACATTTCCTTGGCAAGTACAACTATGATCTGTCAAACAATACAAACAAATTTGTTACTTGGGAGCCCGTCAATGACATTTGCTGCAAAAACAGCTGGCTATACACAGGCGGTCGATGCAATCATCCATTCCGCGTAAATAAAATATTCGTATTTTCGCACAATAAGAAGATAATTTATTTTCGATTAATGTTTGCTCCAAGGAATATCACAGTATTTTTACTAGAATTGAACGCACAACTCCGTGCGAAAGCTGAAATTAATTCCTCATATATAGTCACGATCGCGATCACCATTGTATGTAGTCAACCTATGCGCGTAGAGGTTCTTCCTTCTCTGTCTCGAATTTCGGCTGCATGTGTGTTGTGTGTGTGCGTGCGTACGGGTGTAAGCAGCATCTTGAGGTGTGTGTTTTTGAACGGCCGAGGCATTGGCAATCCATCCCAGCGCATAAAACATTGTCGTCGAGATCTCGCCGTGCTGAGCATCATCTCCAGATGTCGTTGCTGACATCGACGGGATCGTGTTTGTAGTTTGAAGGTGAAGCGCCTTAGATAGATTGTATGTTTTATCCGGTGCTGTTTGTTGCGTTTTGTTCTGTGAAATTGTTGAATGCTTCTCGTTTCTCTGCATTCTTTATTCGATCGTAGGTGGTAGCATAAGCAGCATGTGTTGAAAGCTGCATATTGTTTTACATACACGCGTGTGTATTAGTGTTGGAGAGTGCGTGTTTTTCTTTCCTGCAGTGTCGTTTCCCTCGCCAGCTTTATGCAGTGTATGCAGTTTTGATTTTGTTTTCGTTAAAATTCTTCAAGCGCACGCTCAACGAACGGGAAGAAATGTATTCCGCAGTCGCCTTCTAATGGTGCCCTGGCTCCATTTGCTTCCGTTTCGATTCGGCCCATTTTTCCTTGTTGGCTGGCATGTTCGCCAACGTATGGAGCTTGTAGAACAGTGGCAGCGACAGTCCGAACGCGACAAAGTAGAATCGCCAGATCCATTGATTTTTGAAATAGTGCTGGTACGGGAACTGCACCATCTTCGCGGTGAACGTGTAGGGGAATTTCACTGGACGTCCCACTGGTTCCGACATTTTTGCAGCTCAACAGAATAGTTGACTGTGTGAAAAACTGAACTGTACTGAATTAACTGGAGCCTCGTTTCGAATGTCTATTCCAGGGCCTGCTATGTTGCGACATGTGTCGTGTGACATGTATTTCCAAGCAAACTTGCGTACATTCTGCCAAATCAACTTTTTAAAAAGATCGTTTAAACTGTGAGCAAGTATGTAATGTATTGCTAGACAGATTAAACTATTCGAAAGAAAGAAGCAAATGTGGAAAGATCAGCAAAAAAGTTCTCCACGGCTGCGCGAACATAACAGGGCAGTGGCAATATACAAAGTTAATCGAAAGTGAAATTACACCAACTGAAGGAAACAAAAAACGGAACCCGTGCATGCGGTCGGATAGATGTGTTGTTCCGGTATACGGGCTTCGTGCCGTTTCTGTGGCGGTTATCAATGGGCAACAGATAAGCTCTCGAGTGTGTGGTTAGTGACGGCTGTTTATTCTACAGCTGGTGATGTAAACCGTGCATCTCCGACGCTAGAAGCAGCGAAGCTTGAATGAGGAAAAAGTTACACATCATTCTAAATCTGGACACAATTTCCCTCCGATGTGTAGGAATGCGTGTGTTATCAAACCGTTGTAGTAGTGCTGACGGCAGGGCTGTAGGTAGTGAGCGATCGATGCGTTTCCTCGTTGAGCATATAGCGGGAAGTTCACAAACGCGAAGAGAGATCACCGAGGCGCATTGCTTCGGCCAGCAGCATATTTTACAGTCGCATAGGAACAGAGAGTGAGAAAAGTTGGCCGAGGAGAGTCTGGTTTTGGGTGTGCAGCATTGGTTAGCATAAGTGGAAAACGCGCTTTCGGGTGCTTTATTCACGTTCAACAAACACACCCAAACTGCTGGTGCCCTTTTTCGTGGATGTGTGTGAGCCGTATTTCCAGAAGAACCGATGGCCCGCAATATTGTTGGTGGTGAGGGGGAGGGGGAGGGTGAGGAGAGGGTTCTTCGAGGGAGGGTAAATGCAAGGGGGGGCACGTGTGCAATCGGAGATGGTGCATACTTGGTGCTAGCGGCTCCCCACACAGCACTAGATAGCCCGCCTTCAAGAAACGGCCAGTATCTTCCACAAATCCCCAACACGAAAAGGTTGATCTTTGCTTTGCGATCATCATTTTATCAACTCTGATGACGCCATCTGCACAACAAATATTTGGTGGAAAGATAAAGAAAAACATCCAACAAGAGTCCGTAGTGGCAAGATGTCTTGCAGTCGTTATTGCACAGTGTATACCTTCCGTAGCACAAAGTTGCAGCTAGCACCTCCCTCGGTATAAAGCAACAGGCCGAAACAACTGTCCGTATACAGTGCCGGCCGGAGCCGTGATGTGTGCCGCAGTACTGATGAAGTCATTCTTTATTTTTCCATACTCCCAGCAGATGTAAAACTATCCCAATTTTACTACCTCAAGCACCGAGAAGCGTACTGTTTACAATTCATCGCCTCATAGCTTCATGCCGCGATCGATGATCGTGCTCTGTGATCGTTTTCAGCAATCGTGACTGCCGGATACCCTCGCAACGAAAATCAACATTTGCCTATACAGTAGGCAGGGGTTGTGTTTATCTTGCAAGTGTGTGAGGTAGGGTGTGGCCGGGGTGAAAGGGAGTAAGAAATGCCGGAAGATTATATTCCGTTTTTTTTTTTGTCTGAAGAAACATTGCATTCGAATAGCAGATCTTGGCAGTCTTCGCCATTGAAGATCATCTCCCGATCCGGTGGTGGTATGACGGCAAAGATTTGGTGCCACTACTTCCAAATGTGTTTTTGTAATCTCTCCCATGTTTTCTTGAGAAAGTCGATTCGAGTCTCTCGTTTCTCTGGGGATCCGATCGTTCCCGGACGTCTCTCTAGTGTGCTCTACGTTGGGCAACATCTGGCAGCGAGTGCTGTACGGGAAGCTGGCCTGAATTACCATTTGCCGATAAGACGTGCTGGAGTTCGGGCTGAACGGACCAGCATGAGCCAGCGTTGCCCGCCGAGGTTGCTCGCGGTTTACTGAGTGAGTGCTCAGGAGGAGGGTTTCGCAATTCCTCATCAAAAGTTGTAAAGAAACCGCGTGTGCACTGGGTGGATTGGTCTGCGAACGAACGGCACAGCTGTGAAACAAATACTTACAGTGCGTTTTCATCCTTCCATCTACAGTAGTGTACGGACAGTGCTAGTGAACTAGTGGAGAAGTACCGAGTGGCCCAGGGGTGGTGGTGGCAGAGGCGAGCTAACCCGCTGTACAAGATTACCAAAGTGCCAAAGATGACGCTAAGTGTGAGAGGTGAATCGCGAACCTGGTCGGCTCTAGTGACAGCAACGGCACTGCTGCTAGTATTAACGACGACAAGTGCTAACGAAAACACACACTACCTGCCCCCGCTGGAATGTGTCGATCCTTACGGCAGACCGCAGGTAAGACAACCCTTTTCGATGTGCAGGAACTTGCGCCAGTAGCCTCGAGATGTTTATGACGTAAGAATCTACTCCGGAAGCAGCATAGGTTGGCACTTTGATAGTGCTCGCGTAGAACTACATCTACGATCGCGTCCAAGAAACTGGGTTAAAGTTCATCACCAAAGTGTGTGGAATTTCAAACTGTCCGACTTTGATAATTCGTTGGCTTTACAAAACCAACTCGTTCAGCTTATCGCTTTTTTAGCTCTTTCAATCCCCAGAAATAGCTGTGCGATCATGTGAAAAAACTGGACGTGATCGTTCGCTTAGCACCTTCCCAGCAGAATCATGACAGCTCTGCATCCAGAAGCTCGGACTAATTGCGGGTGTTTTTGCCGGCCAAAGATGCTCCAACTCAAGCTGTTTCTTAAATAATGCACATTTTTCAATTAGCAACAATTGTTTCGACCGCAGCTCAATTAGCGCCATCCGCTTAATGAGCGCGCGGCAACCGAGTGCAAAGGAAACGGAAGCCACGACATACACACGACACCACATGGAGTCCGGGATTGATGGAGTACGGTGGAGCATATTGTTGATAATGTTTGTTCCCCCGGTCGCTTCCCGGCAGGGCAGGGAAGGGCGGTATGTGTGGCGTATGGACCAGACGAACGCATAGAATCGCTCCGGAAGCGTCTTTATCAGCTATTTTAAACCATTCCTTTGCTGGCAGTGTGTGATAAGACCCGCAATCTCGGACCTCTGAAACCCCCTTGCTCGGGTGCGTGTTCTTAGTGAGAAAGAGTTTACTTGTTGTGTTAAGATGCTGATCGTGCTCACATCCCGACCAATGGGCTCTGTGGACGTGACGGCGTCTGGGATGTGTACAAGATTAAGCTAGAACTATTCAAGCGCGTAAATAACGACGCACGAATATGATTCTTACCTCATCTTCGATTTTGTTCCCTTACCTTAGCGCATTATCACTTAAGCGGTTCTTTCTCTCTTCCTCCCGACTCCTTTTCTACAGCGTTGTATTCCTGAGTTCGAAAATGCGGCCTACCAGCTACATGTGGAAGCGACCAACACGTGCGGAGACGAGGTCGATACGGATTTCTGCGTGCAGACGGGCTACTCCAACCGGAAGAGCTGCGACGTGTGCCATGCGGGGCAACATTCGCCCCACTTTCTCACGGATTTGCATGATCCCAACAATCCGACCTGGTGGCAATCGGAAACCATGTTCGAAGCCGTCCAGTACCCGAACCAGGTGAACCTGACGATGCGGTTGGGCAAATCGTTCGACATCACGTACATCCGCATCGTGTTCCATTCGCCGCGGCCAGAATCGTTCGCGATCTACAAGCGTGTCACACCGAATGGACCGTGGATCCCGTACCAGTACTACAGTGCGACCTGTCGCGATACGTACGGGCTGCCGGATTCCATTTCCGTCATGAACGGTGAGGATGAGTCGCGTGCGCTCTGTACCAGCGAGTACAGTGACATTTCCCCACTGCGGGACGGCAACATCGCGTTCTCGTCACTCGAGGGCCGACCCTCGGCCATCAACTTCGAGCACCATCTGGAGCTGCAACAGTGGGTGACGGCCACCGACATCCGGATTACGCTGGACCGATTGAACACGTTCGGCGACGAGGTGTTTGGCGATTCACAGGTACTGAAGTCGTACTTCTACGCCATTACCGACATTGCGGTCGGTGCGCGCTGTAAGTGTAATGGGCACGCAAGCGAATGTACCACCAGCACCGGGCTGGACGGTCAGCGGACGCGCGTGTGCAAGTGCATGCACTTCACGGACGGACCCGACTGTGACCGCTGTTTGCCGTTCTACAACGATGCACCGTGGGGACGAGCGACATCCAAAAATGTGCACGAGTGCAAACGTAAGTACCTCACTGTGTTGTGTGAGATCGTCCCGATCGGTAACAACCGTTAGCAAACGCTAATACTAACCCGACCGCAAGAGGACCCGAAAGTGAAGGGCCACTTTTTGCCGATGGTTCCCGATACGATTTCTACCATATAGTGGATTGGAGAAGGTTCGATCGTACCGTACGAATGATGCGTAAAGGACAGGTTTCCTTTTATGTGCTGAACATATCACGCAAGAGACAGCGCTTGGTAGGCAGCTCCTTCGGGAACTGGTCCGCTACCCGTCTTCGAATCTTCTACATTGCTGTGTCCATCTAGGGCAACTGTCCGGGGCTTTAGTGTCGTACATTTTCGTTCCGAATGCATGCACATTCGCGTTTGAAACAACCATCGATTTGGTTGTGGTTAAAGTTCCTTCCACACGGGAATATCACGGGAGTGCTATGAAACGTTCTAATGTGTATCGGTTGGTTTTGCTACTTTTGTTACTGCTTCTGGCCAGTGGAACGGAGCCATTTGCCTTCTACACGTACCGTGAGCGGAAAGGTTCTTCCTCGTCTCGCGTGCGATACCTCGTAGACTGTAAGGGGCGATGTTTCCGTCGCATCCAGCAGCGAATCACTTCTAACCCACATTTTGTTTGCTCTCATACCCGTCCAGCATGTAACTGCAACGGCTACTCTACGAAATGTTTCTTCGATCGACACCTGTACAATCTGACCGGGCACGGTGGCCACTGCATCGACTGTGGAGCGAATCGCGATGGCCCGAACTGCGAGCGTTGTAAGGAGAACTTTTTCATGCGCGACGACGGCTACTGTATCAACTGCGGATGCGATCCGGTCGGTTCGCGATCGTTGCAGTGCAATGCCGAAGGGCGGTGCCAGTGCAAACCGGGCGTTACGGGCGAGAAGTGCGATCGGTGCGACAGTAATTACTTCAACTTTGGGCCACACGGTTGCCAGCCGTGTAACTGTGACGAGCGTGGCTCGCTGGACAACACACCGTCCTGCGATCCGGTGACGGGTGTGTGCTCGTGCAAGGAAAACGTCGAGGGACGGCACTGCCGCGAGTGTCGGCTGGGATACTTCAATCTGGACGCGGAAAATAAGTTCGGTTGTACGCCGTGCTTCTGCTACGGGCACACGCTCGAGTGTACGAGTGCTAGCGGGTACTCGATCGTATCGACCACCTCCAACTTCAACAAACACAAAGAGAAATGGACCGCCATCTCGGACACGGGTTCTCCGGTGGACGTGAAGTACAACTCGCACAGCCAATCGATCGGTGTGGGAGCCAATGGATATCGGACGGTGTACTTCCTAGCGCCGGATCGCTTCCTGGGCGATCAGCGAGCCTCGTATAACCGACTGTTCAAGTTCCGGCTGCAGCTCGTGGGACAACCGCGTGTTGAAGTTAGCCCGTACGATGTGGTGCTTCAGGGCGGTAACAGTAGCATATCGTTGCCGATCTTCGCCCAGAACCAACGCATGCCGAGTGAGGAATCGCACGAGTTCGCATTCCGACTGCACGAAAACCCCGAATATACCTGGCACCCGTCAAACTCGGGCCGCGGATTCATGTCGATCCTGAGCAACCTAACCGCGATCAAGATCCGTGCCATCTACGGTGACCATGGTGAGGCCATACTGGACGACGTAGAGCTGCAGACGGCACACCGGGGTGCTGCTGGTCGACAGGCAACGTGGATCGAACAGTGTACCTGCCCGGAGGGCTATGTGGGACAGTTCTGTGAATCGTGTGCTCCTGGCTACCGGCACAATCCGGCACGCGGGGGCCCGTTCATGCCCTGCGTACCGTGCGATTGTAACAAACATGCGGAAATTTGCGACTCCGAAACGGGACGCTGTATCTGCCAGCATAACACGGCGGGCGATACGTGCGATCAGTGCGCTAAAGGATTCTTCGGTAACGCGCTGGGTGGAACGCCGTTCGATTGTAGAAGGTGCCCCTGTCCGAACAATGGTGCTTGCATGCAGATGGCAGGCGATACGGTAATCTGTCTCGAGTGTCCTGTTGGCTATTTTGGTATGTAAACTATACAAACTACATATTTGTTTGCAATCGTTACGACTAACCTGTTCTTTTCCAGGACCTCGTTGTGAGCTGTGCTCTGATGGATACTACGGCGACCCAAGCGGTGTATATGGAGCGGTGCGAATGTGCCAGGCATGTGACTGCAATGGAAATGTGGACCCGAATGCAGTGGGCAATTGTAACCGCACTACTGGCGAATGTCTCAAGTGTATTCACAACACGGGCGGACCACACTGTGACCAGTGTTTGGCAGGTAAGAGAGCGTTCAAACGTTTCGCCTAGGAGAGTTATCTTCCAGTCCGTGGCATTGAAACGTTTTAATCAATGATCGATACGGGTTGATAAGATAAAAACAGGGCTGATGGTGCGTAATGTACGATTGTACCGATTCTACGCTAAAGCGCTCACGGAGACATTAGACATGCGTGACTGTTGGAAGAGTATATTTGTACTGTTAGTGTTGGCGTTTGTCGGTGTTCTTTCGCAAGAGCAACGTAAAAGCTGCGCTGATGGTATAGCGAAGTTTCTCGATTGCTTTGCTGTTGATGTTTACTCATGTTTGTTCACTGTTACTGCTACCTTCTTTTAGGCCACTTTGGAGATCCACTCGCCGAACCGCACGGAAGCTGTGAAGAGTGTAGCTGCTATCCACGAGGCACGGAACAAACGGAGAAGGGTATCTCGATCTGTGACGCCATCAACGGAAACTGCCACTGTAAGCCTAACGTAATCGGACGTACGTGCAATGAATGCAAGGTCGGCTATTGGAACATTGGGTCTGGAAACGGATGCGAAAGCTGTAATTGCGATCCGATCGGTAGCTACAATTCGTCCTGCGACAGATACTCCGGCGAGTGTTTCTGCAAGCCGGGTGTAGTGGGCAAGAAGTGCGACAAGTGTGCTCCAGCACATTACGGCTTCTCGGAGGATGGATGTCATGCGTGCGATTGCGATCCCAGCGGTTCGAAGGGTTCTCAGTGCGACCACTATGGCCAATGTCCGTGCAATGATAACGTCGAAGGACGTCGGTGTGATCGCTGCAAGGAGAACAAGTACGATCGACACCAGGGATGTTTGGATTGTCCGGCCTGCTACAATCTGGTACAAGATGCCGCAAACGATCATCGTGCCAAGTTGGCAGAGTTGAACCAGATCCTACAGGACATCCAATCGAAACCGATTGTCATTGATGACAGTGAGTTTGCTGGAAAGTTGCATGCAGTACAGGAGAAGATAGACATTCTCGTAGAGGATGCGAAGAGTGGTTCAGGTGGTGGCGAAAAAACGTTGAATGAAATACTCCGGGAGCTCGAGGGTCGCCTACAGGAAGTGCAGAAACTGCTGGACAATGCCGACCAATCACAGGAGGTTACGAACCACAAGATCGGCAAAGGAGGCTACAATGCAACGTTGGCAAATGGCAAGATTCAAGACGCACGTCGTCAGTTGGACAGCGCCGTGGAGCTGCTGCAAACGGAGGGCAATACGGCGCTGGCTCGTGCGAAGGACATTTCGGGTCATCTGGGTAACCAGACGAATCAAATCAGTGGTATATCGCGTGAGGCTCGACAGTACGCTGATCGGTTCAAGGCGGAAGCTGATGCCAACATGAAGCAGGCCCAGGAAGCGCAAAAAAAGGCATCGGAAGCGTTGAAAAAAGCAAACGACGCGTTCAACCAGCAAGCAAACATTACCAAGGAGCTCGATACGAGCATATCGAGCGAAATTGGACAGGCCCGCGAGAAGCTCAACACTGTCTCCAAGCTTACCGAGCAGGCACTGACACGTGCTCGCGAAGTAAACGATGAAGCACTGACGCTGTTCGCTGCCGTCAATCGTACCGCACCACCCAACATCGACATCGACAAGATCAAGAAGGAAGCCAACCAGTACAACCGGGAGGCTGATCGAATTGCGGACGATCTTGCTAACAAGATTCGCGATCACGCCCAGTTGCTCGATAGCGTCGTCACAAACATTGAGCTGGCCGAGACGTTGCTTAACAGGTAAGCACTTGAATGGTGTGTAGTTGTCAGTATATATGTACGCTACATATGACCTTTGCTTTGTCTTTCAGGGCTCAGTTACAAAAGGAAGATGCTATCGGAGCACTGAAGCATTTGCAATTCGCCAAAGAACTGGCGATTAAAGCCGTGGCTGAGGGTGATGGTACGTTACAGAAGGCAAACTACACCTACCAAACATTGGCCGGATTCAAGAACCAGGTCGAGGAGTCCTCCAAGCGTGCGGAGGATGCGCTTAATTTGGTACCGAATATTGAGCGGCAGATCACCAACTCGCGTGACCTTCTGCAGCGTGCAGAAGAGGTGAGTAGTAGGTTGTTTTGTAGACGTGAATTCGCTCTTATTAACCTTCTTCGCTTTTTTTTTGTCTGCAAAGGCTCTTTATGCTGCAAGTCGCAATGCAGAAGATGCACGTAAAAATGCGCAAACGGCTCAGGATAAGTATGCAGAGGAAGCTTCCAAGGTAGGAGTGAGCTACTGGTAGCAATACATTCGAGCATTATACATAACCCTGTGTAATTTTCACCTTCTTGTTTAGTTGGCTGAAAATATCAAAAAGCGTGCCAATGCGACGAAGAACACTGCGCGCGATCTTCACCATGAAGCAGATCAGCTGAATGGTCGCTTGGCCAAGACGGACAACCGATTAGAGGAACGCGAAGCACAGATCCGCAAGGATCTTAATCTCACGAACGAGGCTAAGGAAAAGGTTGGCCAAGCACAGCTGAATTCCAATGAAGCGAAATCGCAAGTCGACAAAGCGATGCGCGAGGTCAGCCTCATCATGGCGGAGTTGGCCAATCTGCGGGAGATCGACGTCAAAAGTTTAGACGATTTGGGTAAGACACACAGCACGATTGCGAGCGTAAATGGTTGTCACTTAATGTCACCTTACTCTTTCCTCAACAGAACGTCGTCTTACTGCGGCCGAAAAGGAGCTGGAAGATGCGCAGCTGACCAAACGACTCAACAGTCTGACCGAAGCTAAAAACATCCAGAACCAGAATATCCGCAGCTATCTGAAGGAGCTGGCCGATCTGCGGCTCGAGGTCGTTAACATCGAGCTAATAGCGAAATCACTGCCACCGGGATGCTTTAAGCGCACGCATCTGGAACCGTAGGCAGCAGCAGATGAAGCCGATGTACGTGTGTTCCATGTTAGGGAAGCTCCTCTGTCCTCGAATAAGCGAGGTAGCCAATTTGAGAAGACACGCATGCCGTATGTTTGCGTGCTTACAAAATGACAAATGTGCCACAAACCAGCAACGAACTACTAAACTACTAATTGCCCCGTGCAACAACCCGTCTTCATTACGTTTTAAAGCGATAGTTTTTTAAGCGAATAATATTTAAAAGGTATCCATCAACCGTTTACGACTAACACCCCAAAACTAGCATACAGAATAGCCAACAGTGCCAACAGTTGGCGCTTCCACAAAGAAAAGAAACGATTCAACTGGTGCTACTACAGAACAAATCCAGTGACTTAAGTAGGGACTTTTCTACTCCATGTGTGTACGCGTGTTTTCCTTGCCTTTTAGTACGAGTCTCGATTAACTGACCTATCTGATCTGAACCAACCTATCCGCACGTTCGTAACACCGGCTCTCCGCATTTCCGCTTCCTGGTCTTCGAGATCTAAGGTTTTTCTATCCTCTACACATCATACTATATACTGCCCATCATCTTAAGCGTGCCGAGAAGATAACGATTTGGGAAGGAAAGTTAATAAACGTACAACAAAACTAGAACCGATGACTGTGTGTCTCTGTGTTAGAAACCGCTCTACCAGTTCGACACAGGTGCGTCCACACCTACACTACACTGATGGTGTGAGCGTTATCGGAGAGCGTCGTCTTGTACATTACTTTTTAAGTGGTAATTTTCAATTTCCCTTTCCGATGCCCTTTTACTGCCCGTGTCGTAACCACCGGGACCGACCGGGTGGATCTGTTAGGCTGGAGCACCTTATCATCGTCCGGTTATTGATTAGTTTCCGATTGTCGCTCGAAAGCGCCGCACGTTTGCACTTTCTTATGCTACGAGTAGGCGAACCGACCGCGACGTTACGGTTGATTTTGCATGCCAAGCTACAATTCACATGGGTTGGAAAAGGGTTCCGAACGCAGGATTAAATATTTGAAGAACGAGAAATATCGGTACAAACAAGGTACAATATCGGTTCAGTGGTCGCGGAAGCCTGTGTGTGGTCGTAGTGCAAACTCCGTTGAAGAGATGTAATAGGGAAGATCAACAAGCAAAAGTGTTTAAGGACCGTAGTGGATTGAGTGGACGTCGTGTGCCTTTCAACACAACACGATGATGGGTGAGGTGAATCCCGAAACGGGCGTTTATGCACCGGAAGAATGTGACATCTGTCGCACGGATAGCAACGCCGATCAATCCCACGATACCGAGGGCGATTATATTGCACTCAAGAAGTGGGAACTGGGATTTCTGAGGGTAAGCATGTAGGACCCTGCTGCTCGGTAGACTCTCAATCGCCTTCCCCTTATCACGCACATTACAGCGCGAATGTGTCAATCTGGGATTGGAGACCTTCTACCTTAAATATATGGAACGGGTTCAACGAAGCTATCTGTCGATATTTGTGGTGCTGCAAACGTTCGTCAGTATCTCGCATGTGATCGTCATCGTGACCGGTAAGCCGGTGAGTACACAATGCCCATGGCGAGATTTTGTGGCGCCCCGTCACTCATCCATTCAGGTTTCGTCAGATGCCGTTGGTCAAGTTACTGATCAACGGACTGCTGTCAGGCGGGATCAATTCATCTCCCATCAATTATCCGCTCGCCAAAAGAAGGGCGCTACTGACTTTGCACTGGCCAAAGATGCTCCTCCCAGTGGAGCGGTGTTCCATGTCGAAAACAAGACCCAACAAAACCCGACCCGCCGTCCTATCTAGAGAGCGTTCATGCGAAGATGACAATAATTTTAATTGATGGTGATAACGCACCACGGTGCATTGTTGTGGTACTTACTTCGGAAGCGCACGATATCGGTGTCGGCCGCACGCGGGTGACGATGTTGATGATGTTGTGTCCGTATCGTATCGCGATAAAGAACGGTGCGCTACCGCTAGTCGCGCCCTGCATCGGCTGATTTACTGAATCATGCTGTTTATATTGGTGTACGGTTCGATTCATCCGTCAACGCATCGAGGATGGATTAAACATTTACAACTAACTATCGCTCACTGTACAATCATTGTAGCATCCAACGGCGGCTATTCATCCTGATCTGATCTGCTATCTGTTCGGGATTCTAATCGTATGGATTTCACTGTTTGCCGCCTTCAAGGAGGGTCTCGTGAAGGCTTACCCTTGGGTGCCGTACGTTTCCTCCAGCATCGCTGTTATTACGATGATAATTACCGATCTGACGATTCCTCTGTACCACGCGGTTGTCACGTTCATCAATCCACCACTGCGGCCTTCCTACGCCAGCCATACCATTCTGGCGATCTACATATTCCTTCCGCTCAGCGAAAACATCCACGGTATCATACTGGGCAGTGCAACGTCTCTGTGCTATCTGATCGTGATGACGCTGATCACCTATCGGCTGGAGAACGATACGGCCCTGAAGGTGATCACCGAGCTGATCTACTTCATCTGTCTGAATCTGTTTGGGTTGTACTTTCGGCTCATCAACGAAGTGGCCATTAGACGGACGTTTCTCGATCGACGGGAGCTGGTCGAGGGTAACTTACTATTGAAGTTTGCCCGCAACCAAGAGGTGCGCCATGACACGGTATGGCACGATGACTCGCAACAGTGAACTGATGCGCTTTCGCTTCATTACAGAAAGAGCTACTGCTGAGCATCCTTCCGGAACATACGGCCGAACTAATGGAGAAGGACATTCGTGCGATGATAGAAAAGATGCGCAACGATCAGCACAATGCCAACCAGACGATCAATACCCAAAAGTAAGATCACCTTTGGGGGTTCGCAGTTCGTTTCTTGAATAAGTCCTATATCCTTCTTCCATTTTTCAACTGCAGCTTCTTCCGGACGGGCACACAATGGCGTTCCATAAAGTAGGTATCGATACAAAGATCGAATTCATTCGCCATCCTCACAATTGCTTAATTCGCAGCAAACTGTACGTACAGAAGCATACCAACGTTACGATTCTGTATGCCGATGTGGTTAACTACACGCACATGACAACGCAGCTGCCCGTCCGCACCCTGGTGGACGTACTCCACGAGCTGTTTGTAAAGTTCGACGAAGCTTCAAAGGAGTTTAACGTGCTGCGAATCAAGTTCCTGGGCGACTGTTACTACTGCGTGTCGGGTGTACCGGTACGCAACAAATATCACGCCAAAAGCTGTGTCAACTTGGGCCTGCGCATGATCAAGGACATACGGGATGTGCGTATGTCGCGGGATCTGAACATCGATATGCGCATCGGTATCCACAGCGGAAGCATCATATCCGGTGTAATTGGAGCGTGCAAGTGGCAGTATGATATCTGGTCGAAGGACGTTATTATTGCCAACAAGATGGAATCAACCGGGGAGGCAGGGTGAGAGAGATCTTGGGGCTCATCTTAGCTTCAGTCTAATCGCTGTACCGAATTCTTCCTCCACAGCAAAGTTCACGTTACAATGCAAACTTTGGAGCTGCTCGATGGTGAGTACATCTTCGAAGAAGGTACACCACAGGCCAAGGAAGATCCTATCCTCGTCAAGCACAATATACAGACGTTTCTGATCGTTCCCCAGCCGGGTTATGACGATGGTTCGGTGAGTGGAAGCGAAACAGACCCGAAGATCGCTCACTCATTAGTATGGTAGTTTTTTACCGTTCAAGAGCCTGGCCCCAGCAGTCGCATGTCGAGTGGCGTGAAGAGGAAAACCATTAAAAAAGAACGCAATTTGGTGACGAGAAATTTTATGCAAAACTCAATGGAACAATTTCGCGAGATCATGAAGCTGACCAATGTCGAAATGGCCTACGAATTGGAGCGAATGCCGATTGGAAGATTTCAGTCAGTTCAGCGAACCCCTCAGCTGGCGTTTGGTGTTTCCTACCTAATCCGTTTTGATTGCTGTCGCCCACAGGTTCAACAAGTTGTTCTCGTCTTACAAAACCTACATCCAAGAGCCTTCGCACACGGTA